>NC_046660.1:121656645-121673424 GCF_010883055.1 Belonocnema kinseyi | reverse complement strand
ATATGCAAATGCTGCAAAGATGCAGCATTCTACCAGCGTGACTTATCGATGGCCTGGATTGATTATCGGAAAGCTTTCGATTCTACATCCCATAGACTTATGATCTGTCTTTTAGAAATCTTAAAGGTTCTTCCGCAAATAGTTGGGTGTATAGAGAGATTGATGCTGCTTTGGAAAACCAGATTTACTATCTCATCTGGCAAAAATCGGGTGACAACTAACAAGGTCACGTTTCAGAGAGGTATCTTTCAGAGCGACACCATGAGCCCATTCCTCTTTTGCCAGTCACAAGCGTCTACACCCCCACTACTACTTTGCGCTTGGGTCTCGTACTGTGCGCGCACATCACCCACCTACTCGCGGTAAATGTTGAAATCAATGTTTCCATTAGTTTTTAAGACATCTATTACTTTATAATGTAAGGCTTTATACTTTTTTTCTTTTTGTTGATGAGTTAAATCGTAACTAAAAAGTAATTTATTATGTTTCTAATTCTGGAGAATAAAAGTTTTTGTCTGTAAGGATTTTTAAAAGCAACTAATTTGCCATTTTGTGTTATAATAAAATTTATTATTAAGAAAATAAATTGCGTAAATATGTGATAAAATGCGTGACACTGTTAAAAATTTCACTTAATTAAAAATACTAATGTATTTTAAAATTAATATTTGAACCATATGAGATCGCTATGAGACATACAGTTTTATTAAGTTTCGTATACTTTTATGATAATCGCCCAGATAATTCCATTATATACAAAAATTTACTAACAGTAAAGTATCTAATTTGATGAATCTTTTTGTAATAGAGCTACAGCAATGGAATCTTGCTCATCTTGACTTCGGTTTTCAAAGCTTCGGTTTTTCTTCAATGTAGTCTTTCATGTGCTACATAGTCTTCTTTGAGGTTTAATTTTCTTGTTAGCAGGTTCTTTCGTTTGCCAAGGTGCTGCTATCAAATCTTGTCGAAGGGCATTTATTGCCAACTTTTTCTCCTGAGATTTGTACATTAGTTGGTGTATCATCTAAAAGACACAGGGAAATTAAATGGAAACTTCTAAATGAAAACTCTAATACTTATAAGGGGCAGTGCTTAAATTACGTAACGGATTATGGGCCCAATCAAATAAACCTCCTACCTCTTGTAACAAAACTTAAAAAATATTTCTACCCCCCCCCCCCTGTTAAGGTACGTATTTTTTATTTTCCAGAAATGTTTTGCTAGTAATTGCTAGGAGAATTAGACAGGGGTTCCGAGAACTTCATTTTCAAAATTCCCTGATATTTACTTGAATAATTTTTTTATTTTCCTTGATCATTAATATTCAAATTTCCACAAAATAATTAAATTTTTGACATAATATTCAAATTTTCTACCTGAAACTATAAATTCCCAACAAAAACGTGTCATAGATTATATTTTAATCAAAAAAGATAAAATTCATACGAAAACAAAAGCATTTGATAACCAAAAAGACGAATTTTCAACAACTGAAGATTCTTCACTCAAGAAAGCAATAAAAGTTTATATAAATTGTACAACCTTCAAGACAAAAGATGAATTTCCTATACATAAATTGAATTTTCAAACAAAAAATCTGCCCGCTTCCCGGGCACATTCTCATCGCGCGCGATTCGCTGCGCTCGTAACTTTGAGCGCGCCTGGGCCGCGCGACTGTTGGTTCTGGCTGCCCTACGACCTACTATCAGGGCAGTACCTGCGAGCTTGGCCAGACCACCCCTTTCCTCATGGGTCTTTTGTTAGAAAATGGGGAAAAATGTGAGATTAAAAAGTTCGTAATTTTGCAATCAGTGACTTAAAAGTAATATATTTGGAATCTGCATATTTTTCCAATTTCAAAAGCATGTAATATGTCTATAAAGATTGAAAATTGGAGAAGTCTTTAGTATTAAATTGAATATTAAGCTGAACTTTCTTGATATTAAACTCCGTCAAATATTCAACTTTTTTAGGCAAGTAATATAGCATTGGAATCGACAAAATTTGTAGATGCTGATTATGCTATTTTCAGATCGCTAGCTGAAAATTTAAAAGTTTTAAAATTACCTTACTTTGACATGCCTGTGGACAAAAGACGCCTGCTGGAGTAAGCTCACTCACACTAAGGTACAGGAATAGACCGACAAGTTGCAGAAAAAATTAAGTCGGGTGGAGCCTGACCATACCTGAAAATTAAGCGAAAAGTTTGCCGACCACTGGCCTAAAAGAAAACTGTGGTACCAATTGTCCTATGCAAACTCATAAGGGGCCTTGCATAAACTATGTGGTTGCTTTAGAGCAGTGGTCCGCAAACTACTGCTGCGCGGCAGCCCTAGCAGCCACGGCGGGTCGGGTCAAAATCTCGTGGCAGTACCTGCTGCCACCAAGAAGGTCCAACCCGCCATGGACGTTTCCATTATTAAGCAGTTCGAGTAACGGGGATTGATATTCAATACAACAAAATTCACAGATTTCGAATTCCAGACTTATTAATCGCTAATATGAGAATTTAAAACAAAATTCATTTGTAACGTTGTATTCACATTGAGTATCCCGTCTAACAATGAACGGAGAAAAATGGATGTTCAAAAGTAAAATCTAGGTAGGTGTTCAGGGTTAACATATTAAATGTTTAACTATAGGACAACAATCTAGATGTTCGAAGTTAGCATCTGTAGATCTTAAAAAGTAAAATGTTACCCTCTAACATTCAAAAAGTTCAACTGAAAAATCCGAGATATTATATGTATGGTTATGTCAAATTATGTCTGTAAATATTTGAGGAATTTACTTATTTATGGTCATTTGAGGAATTAATTGATAATTTATTTTTAAATTTTAAATGAAACTTTAATGTTCATAAACGAACGAAAAACAAATAAAGGGTATAAAATGTCGACCAGGTGATGCATTCAGTTAAGTTGAAGTTAGATTCAATATTTCTAATTCAAAATAAAAACGGGGATGAATAATCGAAGAACGAATGATCTGTAATCTCAATTAAATATTCTGTCTATTTTAAGTTACTTAAACTCAAATTTTATTTCAAATTTATAAATCTGTCTTCAAATGTGTTAAGTCAATAAACTTAAAACATAAGATCGTTGTTCTCTTCTTTAGACAGAAAAAAGTCGTTATCCAATTTTATTTAAGGACATCTAATTTTTATTCTTTGGAAATGTTCCAAAATGGTAATATTCCATAATTTTAATATTGAATATATATATATATATATATATATATATAGCTTTAAAATATACTCGTGAAATTGCAATGCGCGATGCGCATGCGCTCGAACGGTTTTAACATCATAATGTGTTTCAGTTTAACATAAAAATATTTTTACGCCTAACATCTCAAAAAGATGTTAAATGTTTGGTATGAATATCTGCGTATTAGGTGCTATAAACTTACCCTTTGAGCATCTACATATGAACATCCATTTTTTCCCGTGTATAGGACACTTCTCCAAAACTAATATGCATAGACAAGAAAAAGAAATTACGTAAATCTCACTTTTTACGTAAGTTCACAACTTGCAACAATGTTTGACCGCCTGCCTGTCAACTTTGGCACCACACAGGAGCTGCCACTCAAACTTCTTGGTAGTTTTTTGCACCTAAAAAATCATCCCCAATGGGTTTCAAGAGTACTAAAATTACGTTTTTTCACTCAAATTTTTGACATTTTAGACAGCCTGCCAGTCAACTTTGGCACCACTCAGGAGCTGCCAGTCAAAATTATTGTTAGTTTTTAGCATCCAAACAATCATTCCCCGTGGGTTTGAAGAGTACTAAAATCACGTTTTTCCACTCGAATTTTCGTCCAGCTTAAAGATAAATTGTTTCAAAATGTACGAACAGCTGTTAGCCAGTCAACGAATTTCGAACTGTTGACTATGAAAACAAAAGAATCTGAAATTTTAGTAAGTTCTAAAATGACGTCCATGGAATTGTCGCGAGCTCCCGGACATTTGGAAGTATAATAATATGTATATTTTCATAATATATGTTCACGTGGACAAAGTACGGGGAGGGGTGGAGGTCAAAAATTGGTGAAAAATTGTCCACGTGGTATATGGATGGCCCCTTATTGCGTCTGCCCCTTCAATTCAGGTATTTTGTAAAACATTGTTTTTTTTTGTTTGGTAAAGAAATTAATCTTTCTGGTTTGAAAATTTACTATTTGGGTTCAAATTTATTTATTTTGTGTTGTAATATTTTCGGACTTATTGTTTTTAGTCAACATTTTTCTGTTTACTGGCCATGCGTTTCTTTTTAACATCTGAGTGCAAAAAAACGTGGCTATGACGCAAGCTCCCTCCGCCCTCCCATCATATACTCCAATGCGGCCTTCTTCGAATCTTTCCTTTTCCCCAAAGAAAACACGAGGTTTATGAAAGGCCCCTTATGTATCTTTTTAGTTTTAACTGCAGCATACTATAAAAACATCCACATCAGGCATATCAAAAAACTTTTAGTATTATTACATGTGGTTACATGGTCATTGTTATTTCTTTATAATTTTAAAAGATAAATCTTTTCAAATAATGATAAACTTTACTGCTTATTACTTTGTTAATAAAAATGTAACTATACTAATTTATAAGAACTATAAAATTATATGTTCTTTCATAACAAAAACTTTTAATAGTTATTATTCCTGAAACTATGCATAGTTATAATTTTTACATAAGCATATTATTATATCTTTTAACGATGTACATAGGAGAAACAGAACGCGCATCAACAAATTAAAACGTCAAACTCTATCTTAAATGTATTTACAACCGTTTATAAAGTATCCAATCATATTTTGTTCTTGTATATTCATTTTAGAATGACTGATCGGAGAAAAGTTATACAACACATAAATAAATCAGTGAAATACAATGGCTTATAAAATATGCTGAATTAAAATATAGATAAGAAGTTTCATTGTATATGTTAAGTGCCTATAGTATGCACACATAAGTGAAATATACTTGAAGTTATTGAATGAGGTCATTATTCTTATACTGAGAAAAAATTCATAATCAGTCAAGTATATCCGTTTGGAAGGAAGCGAACTAAAATAATAATTAATATAGATAATACCAATTTTAATGTATTGACTATTTAATATATGTAGTAGCATAAAAATGCATGGAAAGTACTTTGCGGTACCTGAAATGAAAGCGAATACGTCACGAAATAGAAGGGAAGAATATATGTGAAGTACTTTGCGAATCTTTCGTCTAGCAAAAGTGGCCGAGTACACTGCTCAGTACAAAATTAAAACTTCGCATGTGCCAGTATGTACTGTACGTATACGTAGTCTTAAGTTGGAAATATTTTGAGTCGAGCAAAGATGTCCAAGCGAAGAAATGCGCAAGCGACATCGGAAGTGTTGCCAGATGGGTTTCTCTACTTGCTCCTGAATTCCCTACCCCCCCCCCCCGGAAGAATTCTGACTCAAAGAAAACACTCCTGAATTGTTTATATATATACACATATGTCAGAGTGTCTTTTTGGAGAAGGTTGAGGTCATTATTAAATTAACTTTCAACGAAGAATCAAGTGGTGACCTTAGGTCACTATTTAATGTACATTGTTTAAGTAAGACAGTAGGGTAAGAGGATGATTTTCACAAGCTAGCTTGCGAAAAAATGTTCAGACCATATTGAAGTTTAAATTACCTTGATACGCCCATAAAGGCCACACCTTACCTATGACTTGACTACTCTTTTTAACGTAAAATTTTCTGCTCTTTCGATTGGCAATGTCAAAAATGGACTATTCCATTAAAAAAACAAAGGTGACCTTGAAATAGCCATGAAGGACATAGTCAAGGTAAAAAATAAAGTCATCACTGGATTCCTCGTTAAAAGTTACTTCAAGAATGAGTTCAACCTTCTCCAAACAAATTTTACCTAAGGATTAGAGGATTAATGGTAAATTTGCGATTATATAATATAATTCACTTCAAAAATATATATTTGCATTTAAATTTAAAAGTTGGACGATAATTCCGCAAAGGACAAGCTTCTTCTTCTTTTGCTTCTGGACACATACACAGTCCGGAGTGAATGGTGAACTCTGAGTGTCCCATCCTGGTGTTCGTAGGACTCATTTTTCATAAATTGATGACACGACGCACGACCTTTTCAACACTTTTCGGGGCGCAAATTGGTCGCCAGCGTGGGCTAACGAAATCTGTTTCGCTATGTTCAGTACAGTTAATGGAAGTATTTCGTTAAATCATCAAAATTATCATGCTATTTCAACCAAAATATTTTCTAATAAAAGATATATTCAGCTCAACACATTTATTTGGTTGAATCAACTAAACAGGTTCAAATAAATTATTATTTTGAATTGACTAAATTAATTCGTTGTGTTTTCTACATATAACCAAAGGTTTATTTGAGCTGACCAAATTTTTCAGTTTCAATAAATAAAGTAGGTTGAAAAAACTGTTTTGTTGAATCAACTCAATCTTTTCTATAAGTGGAAGTACGTTTGCTGATACATAGTGGAATAATGAAATTTAGGCAGCCCGACAAGAAAAGAAAGTACAACAGTAAGTACAACAGATCGTTGAAAATCACAGGTCTTACATTAGCGATGAGGAGAGTAATAGATTTAAAAATGAAAACAGATACAAAAAGAGGAAAGTTAAACGACTAGTCAAGAGAATTAAATATAAAATAAAAACAGAAGAAAAGAAGAAAATGCAAAATGACTTATTAGATAGTAGAAATATTACTATCAGAGACCATGGAATAGAGCGAGCGAGGACTAGAAATAATATCCAGACGTGTTCAAACGTTTTTTTTAAAACATAAATGAATTGAAAATCTAAAGCTGAATGAAATTCATTATCCTATCCTTTCGTTCTCTAGAGACCACTTCTTTTTTACTGCTTTTAAAAGTTTTATTTCTTAGTCACAACTTTTATATAGCCTTTTTCCAAATTAATAGATTTTTTACTAAAAATTACACATTACACTCTCATGAATGAGAATGTAAAAAAGTTTTAAAGTAAGGAGAACAATTTTCTGTGCATTTGTTGACTTAGAAAAAACGTTTGATAAGGTGGATGGAATTAAACTTTGGGAAGTCCTGAAAGATTACGGAGTCAATGAATAGCCCCTACAAGCAATACAAATAAATGGAAAACACAGTGACTAGCTTGATATTATCCAAAGTGTTAGACAAGGATGCCTTATGTCCTCATGGCTATTTATTATATGCATGGACCAGAATCTAAGAATGGCGCTCTTCGACACAGAAGATGTGGATCTCGAGACAGCGAGAGTACATTGGTTATCTTTCGCATAAAACATGCTGATCTTGGTAGCTTATTTACAAGTGACAAAAAGAAGATTTATGCCGACTGTGATATATGATAGCGAGACGTGGACCTGTCAGGAAAAGGATAAGAGTAAAATTGACACGATTAAAATTAAATTCCTGCTCGTGATATGCGACAAAACATTGCTAGATAAAGCGAGCAATGACATAATCATCAAGCAATGTGGTATAGAGGAGACACTAGTGATACAAAATAATTAGGATAGTTTGGGCATGTTGAGAGAATGAAAGATGAATGATTAATGAAACAGGTGTATCAAAGTAAAGTAAATGGCAGTGTGACCAGAAGCAGACTGCGAAAAGGATGGTTGGAATGTGTAAATGAGATCCTAATCGGAAGATATACAGGGTGTCTAAAAAGTCCCGGGACGGTTAAATATTTCCATAGGTAAAATATTTTTCAAAAAAGTGAAGGTCATTCCTGAAGTAAATTTCAACGAGGAATTCAGTGGCGACCTTCATTTTGACCTTGAAGTTGACTTACATGGCTTTTTGAAGGTCAACTTTGTTTTTTAAAATGTAGGTCAATTGTAACGTTCAAGGTCAGTTAGAGGTTATTTGAAATTAACAAAGTTTTCGAAGAGGTCAGTGTACTTCCTGAAGTAAACTTTATCGAGGAATTCAATGGTGACCTTCATTTTGACCTTAAAGTTGACCTTTATGGCCCATTAGTTAGTGTAATTCCTGAAGTAAATTTCAACGAGAAATTCATTGGTGAGCTCTGTATTGATTTCGGTTACAGCGTTTTGAATATTGTAAAATCATGAGGAAATTTTTCATTAAAAGTTCCAGGTATTCTGGTGAGAGTTCTGTTTTTTCCCGAAGAGTTATACGGTCCTATACCGTTTTTCGATACCTAAGTCAATATCTAAGGCGATAACATAAATCCTTTACCGTTTTTCCATACAAATATTACGAATCGAAACTAAATTTACGTATTACGAGTACATATTTACTATCTTTCGCTAAAATATTATTATGGTGCAAGCTTAACTTTCGAAGCGAGAGAGGTTATCTGTATTAATGATGCGTGGTTGGGGAGATCGAGTTCGATATTACGATCAAGTTCGTTTGCTTTTGAGTCGTATTTTTCGTAATGGAGAAGGGTTAAATCTTGTCTCAAAATCAACAATTCAAAGAACTGTAAGGCGCTTTATGAATCATGAATCTATCAAGGACCTTCAGAGAACTGGTAAGCCAAAATCTGCAGGATCTGAGGAGATGCAGATGGACATGGCCCAAGCATTTGTTGAAAACTCACACCTTAGTTTACGTCGAGCTGGTGATGAGCGTGATGTTGCTCTTGAGACAGTGCGAATTATTTTAAAAAGCATTAATATCCATCCTTACAAAGTTCATCTGGTAAAAGAGCTCAATGAAGACGATCCTGATCGTCGGGTTGAATTTTGTGAAATTATGATGGACAGAATTGATAGAGATCCTCTTTTCTTGTACAATACAAGTATTTTTAGATGAATCTACTTTCACTTTAAAAGATGAAGGTAACAGGCAAAATTGTAGATATTGGTCCGATACAAATCCTGATTGGATGTTGGAGAGTCACACACAATATCCACAAAAGATTAATGTTTGGGCCGGTATCTTGAATGATAAATTCATAGGCCCTTTCTTCATCGATGGTAATCTCAGTGCCCGTGCATATGAAGAGCTTCTCAAAAACCAAATTGTACCAAGAATAAGGGAGATTACAGGCGATAATTTTACGGTAGGGAGATTCGAGCATATTTGGATACTCAGTTCCCTTAAAGGTGGATTGGAAGAAGGGGTGAAATCGAGTGGCCTGCTAGATCACCTGATCTGACGCCTCTCGACTATTTTCTTTGGGCTTATTTAAAGAGCAAAGTATACTCAACACAACCGCAAAGCTTATACGAATTGCAGAATCGGATTCTGCAACAGGCGACTTTGATTGATAGGGAGATGATTCATAATGCTGTAACTCATTTTTACAATCGCATAGCTTTTTGTCAAGATGCTCAAGGTTTTCAGTTCGAACATCTTCACTGAAGCGTGAGAGGCAAGGGGGCTCACGCTAATCAAGCACCCCGAAACGTAGGAGGCAAGGAGACTCACGCTAATCAAGTAGCCCAAAACGTGAGAGGCAAGGGGACTAACGCAAATCAAGCATCCCAAAGGGAACAGAATTTACTATGTCCACGTCGTTGTTCCTGGGTAATGCTAAACGTAAACGTAAAATGCTTGGAAAAAACCTTGAAAAAACCTTGAAGATCATCACCAAGATCAATACAGAGCTCACCAATGAATTTCTCGTTGAAATTTACTTCAAAAATTGTACTGACCTCTTGGAAAACTTGGTTAATTTTAAATAACTTCTAAGTGACCTTGAACGTTACAATTGACCTATGACTTGGGTACGTACCTGAACGTAGAATTTTCCGCTTTATCTACTGAAGATGTAAAAAAGGGAGTTTCCATTTGAAAAAAAACAAAGTTGACCTTCAAAAAGCCGTGAAGGTCAACTTTAAGTTCAAAATGAAGGTCACCATTGAATTCCTCGTTGAAATTTACTTCAAGAATCACCTTCACTTTCCTGAAAAATATTTTACCTGTGGAAATATCCAACCGTCCCGGGACTTTTTAGACACCCTGTATAAGAAGCCATGGAAACACGAGAGCTTGCATAAAAAGTCTATGTACGCAAAGATAACCAGAGTGGTATGGCGGCAAATAGTTCATAAAAAGAGTGTCAGTAGAGTGAATGACGCCTGAAACAAAAGACCTTGGATACTAAGAGGCCCGATTGGGGAGCCTCACATCATGACTTTGTGAGGCTCTTTACTTGGGGTGAACGCTAGGGACATTGATCAGCAACCTGGGTCGGAGCAATGTTGTGAAACAAACGTGTTATTTAGATAAATAACAGGAGAAATAATGGTATTATTCTGCAATAATAATTATTTTTATACCAGGTATTCCAAAAGTATGGATACCCCTAAATAACTTTCAAGGATCGCATCCTACAAGAAAATAGTTCTGACAAAAGTTGTTGGGATTAGTCCAAGGAATCTAATGGTGATCTGGATTTTGACTCCTAGGTCATTTTTAAAGGTCGGGTCAAGGTCAACGTATTTTTAAAAATAATTTTTTAGGTAATTTTGAAGAAAAGTTAACATACATATTTGAATGTAAAGTTTTGCGCTCTTTTCTTTTCCGGAATGAAAAATAGGGGTTTCCATTAAAAAAATATGTTGAGCTTGACACGACCTTCAAAATGACCTTGGAGTCAAAATCAAGGTCACCATTAGATTCCTTGGACCAAACCCTATAACTTTTGTTGGGACTATTTACTTGTAGGATTTGATCCTTGAAAGTTATTCAGGGGTGTCCATACTTTTGGAACGCCTGTTATATATATATATATATATATATATATTTTCATGCATTTTCAACCAAAGTAATACATTTTTAACCAAAATGATAGATAAGATTAGAGAGGGCGAGAGGGACGAGGGGGAAGGCGAGGACATCGTGATACACCGTGAGGTGATACAGATGAATGAAAAAAGTCTGGGAAAAAGAGCAGAGGAATTAAAAAGAAAGATAATTTGGAAAAAAGAAAGAAAATTTAAGAAATTTAAATTAGATCAAAATACAAATTAAATATCCTCTTAAACGTCCAATAATCAAATTGATGCAAACTCCTGTTGGAAAAAAAATCCAATGACCAAATTAATTTTATTTTTATTTGAATTTTATTTTATTGTAATTTGATGATAATAAAAATAAAAAAGACGAAAGAAAGAAAAACAGACGGAAGGGGATGTGGTTGGCTGCCTTCTCATTTTTCTTTCCTCATTTTTATTTTTGTCCGAAGATCGAAAAATAAAAACGGGCGGTTGCAGTAGGGGAGTGTGTGAGTACCGAGAGAAAAAGGATAAGGGAAATGGAAAGAAGATTCAAAAGGAAAGAAAGCGATGAAAGAAAAAGAAACACAGTGATAAAGGTTCTAAGATTAGAAGGGGCAGTTGAAGGAAGGAGTAGAAAATGTGCTAAGAAGTTAGATGCTAAATTAGATATTGAGGAAATGGGAAGTGTAGAAAAGGAAACGTGACGGGGCGAAAAAGTTGTAATAGTGAAACTAAAAAAATGGGAATATAAGAGGAAAGTAATGACAAAGAAGAGGCTATCATATGAAATCCCGGAGAGAGTAGAGGATGATTTGACATGGGTAGACAGGAATATGGAGTATAAGTTCAGGAAAATAGCAGAAGAGGAACAAAGTAAGGGAAAAAGAACGTGCGTTAAGTACGGCAGAATGCAACGAGACGAAGTATGGTGTGATTGGATTCAAGAAAGGGAATAGATAGTAAGAAATAAGGTGCCGGGAAATTAGTAAATAATGGAACGGGAGATGAGAAAATAAGAAATAGTAAGAAGCAAAAAGACACGAGAAACGTATGTAGCGAAGAAAGGATGATACGTTAATAGAATACAGAAGGAATGGAGAGTAAGGTTACGGAGTCTATGAGAAATTTGATACAGTTGAATGTAATAGTAATGATGGAGAAGTGGCTAGATGAAAACGGGTGGGAAAGAGTAAAAGGAAGGTTACCAAGATGTTGCAAATGGCAAGTTGAAAATTCAAAGCAGAAGAATAAAAAAGGCAGATTAATGGGAGGAAATGTGATGAGAGTAAGGAACGAGTGTATAATAGAGAAGGATAAAAAAGGATGGAAAAGAACAAAAAGAAGGATTAATAGTAGAAGAGGCAAAGATGAGAAATATATATAGAGAGAGAGAAAGATGAGGAAGAAGAATATACACGATCATGAGGAGAAAGAGGAACGGTAATTGATTACGTGATAGTGGATGATGGGGTAAAAGAGAAGGATAAGAAACCAGATGTAGGAGATTATATTTATTCAAGTAACTTTACCTTAAGAGTGACATAAGAGGGAGAAAAAAGTAATAGCAATATGGATAAAAAGGAAGAAAAGGTAAAAAGAGCAGAAAAAAGGGATGGGTAAATTCAAGTAAAAGAGCAGTTTAGAGAAAGTGGCAGAAATATTAAAATAGCAGAGTGAAATGTGTACAAAAGGGTGGTCTTTATTTACTTTTAGTGGATTTTTTTTCGAATATTGTTGGTCTCACCCCCCTATTTTGTTGGAATGACAACAAAAAATGATCTCCGCCTAATTTGACCAAAATCGGTTAATATTAACATGTGGCCCAAAGCACTTAAAGTTTCATATGCAACTAACATGGAGAAAAGTACCGTAAAATTTCAAAGCCATGTAATTTTTTTATATTTCATCAAAATCCATATTGGATGGCAGAATCCATGGCTCCGTACAATTTTGATCTTTAGAGTTTCGACTATTGACAAAATATATGTACACACATTTTTTTTTAAATTTACAAAATGGCGGACCCCTAATTATGAACCAAAATTACAATTTCCACAATTAATAACAAAATCTCGTCAAACTCTTGCAAAAGGCAGATTTATGTATTAGAAAGCACGTGAAAACAATGAAAACTTAAAATTTTGACAAAATTCAAGATGGTTGCCCAATTTTTTTAAACCAATTATTTCTTTGTTTCTCGATGACAACTTTTCAGGTGCCAATGAAAAGGCTATATTATTGTCAAGAACAATATTTTATAATGCTTTTCGTCCCAAGGTCTTTAAATTTTTAAGAAAAGTCGATTTTTTTGTGACAAAGTGTATGCTTGAAAGTAGTTCTCGAAATTTTAACTGAATTCCCACCTTCAACTATAAATTGTTGTATTTCCCCAAGTGAAAATAATTTCTCATGGCTAAGTCTTCATCCAAGACATAGCCCAGATACAGCCAATGAGTTTTTCTCAAACTGAGTCCTGGCCGTGAAAGAGACCTTATTTTTGGTATTTTTCGTCTTCAAGCCGAAATGAAGGGTATCGACAAAAAAAGGGGGGGGGGCCTTGTTGTCACTAATCCGCTTTAAATTTTAAAGAATGTTCATATTATTTATCTTTATATCGTGTTTTTTACGTATTATTAATTTTGTCTGGCTGCGACAATTATGTACTTTCTATGGAACATGATAATGAATATTTTTGATAAGTTTTATCACAAAATATAAAAAACTTCCCACTTCGTAGCGAGTTGAAGTGAAAAAATTTAAAACATTTTAATCGGAGAAAACCGTTTTTCGTAAACAATTCGAAAAATAAAAAAGCTGTAACTTTTTTTATAAGGAGAAAAAGATGCAGCATTAAATTTTCATTGTGGATATATATCTTAAAAATTAAAATTCGCGACTTTATTTTCAAGTGCTAAGGGGCCTCCCCACTCTAGCAAAATAATTCTATATCTCCTTTTTGCATCGCGAGCCTTAATTGCGTGTTTGTCATTTGTAGATTCAGAATTTTTTAATGCGACCTTCTTTTTTTTGTAGGTTAAGCTGCAACATTTCACTAGATTTTTTAAATTTATAAATTATCGAAAGATTAAAAGAAATCATGCGCAAGGCTATTAGCGTAATATGGAATTTCAGTGAAAGATACGCAATTCAGATTTCTTCGAAACCCATTCACCAGAAAGTGAATAGATTTTTGTTTCCTGGGTACGGTCGGCTTTCCCTTTAGTGGGGGCGGGGTTGGAGCGACAAATCCGAAGAAATACTGCTTATTAAAATTAATTAAATTATCAAATCTTTGTATGATCATAAATTAAATTAAGTCCGATATGACATACAATAATCTGGGACTCGAAAAAAATTGATCAATTCCATAACTTCATGGCTGCCTGAAAACAAGGTATTTTTAAAGCACAGCAGAATCAGTCAATGCTTAATTTAGAAGTAGAATATTATTATAAAATATTAATACAGAGCTAAAAGTAAGTTATTCTACACCTTATTGTGGAATAGTAGTGCATTCAACGCATACTGTATCGCGAAGCAGTATGAGTTGCTCTTCAATAAATTGTTCATTCGATTCCTGCTCAATATTCTCAATGTCAGAGACACTAAATTCGTCCTTATCTCCTTCCGAGTCGCTGCCATCATTTTCATCTTCACCAGAAGAAGCGTCTAGTGTTTGCACACCCGCTCGGCTGCTGCAAAAATTATAACCAGAAATTGTTGCGCCAGCAATTATGAGAGAAAAAAAAATAATAAGAACTAGTTTTTACTAATTTTATGTACTACCATTCTTTATAATATTGCACAATTATCCAAACTTAAAAGCCTCAAGCTTTAAGAAAATTTCAATAAAAAAATCAAGAATTTAGAAAATTTACGTAATTAACACTTAGGTATGATTTTTGGTAAATGAAATAAGATAATAAATAATAAAATAATTACACTTGTGCAAATTTTCACCAAGCCCAACTTTCGAAGTGAACCTCACAAGAGTGCTGCCAGATCGAGCTACAAATTTATCCCCACCATACCTACCGTTTGGGAGCCGCAAAACAGAAGGTGCATGATTACCACTGTAAGTTCGTGTAAAAGCCGAAAATGCACGACTCGAACTTCGATTGTCTCAGGTTATCTTGTAAGATCATTGCCGATCTTAAAGCTTTGCAAAAGTTCGGTGGTCTTCTATTTATATCTCGATCCCCATTTGAAAGAATTTGAAGAAATGGGCTATTTTAATGTTTCGTAGATATTGCAAAAATAGTGTAAATTTCAATGTTTTCTTAAATTTTCAATAACTTCCGAAATAGTCAACATTTTTCAATGTTCTTGGGCTCAGTTTAAAGCTTTTTTCACCGTATCACAACACCTTACGAGTATAAATCGTAAAAAATTTCTTTTCAAATTGCAAGAACTTGAAGTTGTAACAAAAAAGTTGGAAAAATTCAAATATAATTTTTGGTAATTTGCACTATTCTTGCAACATCTACTTAAAAACTAGACAAATTGGCTTCACCGTGAGATTATTTTAAATAGAATTTCGAAAAAAATGAACCTTTTAAAGAACCATTTTTTTAGCTCTGGTATAATTAAAATTAAGAGAATTTATTCAGTCATAAAAAAAGAGGTGGACGAAAACTTTTGCACGGCACGGTATATAATATGGATATTATTACTATTATATGTATAATATTGATGTTAATATTATTACTATAAAATATTATATTGATAATAATTACTAGTTGAATAACTTTTAATATAAATAGTTAAACTTTCAAGAGTTTTTTGCAAACAAAATGAATTTTCAATAAAATACATAAATTAAAAAAAAGTGTTTTAATTTTTTTCAACAAAATAGTTACATTTTTAAACAAAAAGTTAAATTTCGATACCAGAAGCTAAATTGTATACATGCAAAATAAATTTTTAATAAAATACATGAACTTGGCACGAATGAAATTTATTTTTCACCAAGAAAAAATCTATTAAAATAACTTCAAATATACCAAATCCTTTGATATCTCATATTAAATTACTGTAATCAATTGAAGATTCCTTGGAATCTTTTAAAATTCTCTCAAAATTTCCAAATCCTTCCAAATCTTTTGAAATACCTAGAACTTTTTTTTTAAAGATTTCTTAAGTACTTTGGAATGTTTAGAAATGTTTAATTTTGTTAATGCTTTGAAAGTCTTTAAGATATAAAAATAAATGTGAAATTCCTTGCCATCTTTAAAACGTCCTCCAATATTTAAAATTCTTCAAAATCTTTTGAAATATCTTGAAATTTTTTAAAGCTCCTGAAAATGTCTTGAGATTTTAAAAATACACTGAACTATTTCAAATCTTCAAAAATCTCATACTAAATTACTAAAATCGATTAAAAATTCCTTGCAATCTATTAAAATATCCTAAAATATATCATATCCTTTAAAATCTCATAGTAAATTACTGCAATCAATTGATAATTCCTTGGAATCTTTTAAAATTCTCTCAAATTTTTCAAATCCTTGAAAATCTTTTGAAACACCTAGAACTTTTTTTTTTAGATTTCAAAAGTAGTTTAGATTTTTTTTAAATAATCCTTCTAAAAACTTTTAAATTCTTTGAAATTCCTTTAAATTATTAAAATAAATTGAAAATTCCTTGACATCTTTTAAAACATCCTAAAATATTTAAAATCCTTAAAAATCTTTGGAAATATCTTGAAATTTTTTAAAGCTCTCGAAAATATCTTGAAATTAAAAAAAATCTGAAGTACTTCTTCTTTATTATATCTATATTTTTTTTCCTTTCTCTCTCTCTCTCTCTCTCTCTCTATATATATATATATATATATATATACACAATTATTTACAACTATTTATATAAAGTCTTATATCGAGTATTTTATCTCTATTTCCCGTGATAGCGCAATTTAGGACTTACGAGGGTGCATTGATAAGTTTCCGGCCTGACCAAGAGATGGCGCCACTAGGCCTACCTTGAGGTGGCGTTCTATAGTACCATCCTTAGATAGCTTGTAGCTATAGTTTCAG
>NC_046660.1:121650669-121656545 GCF_010883055.1 Belonocnema kinseyi | reverse complement strand
CAGCCTTGGAGGAGATTATGTTGAGAAATAAAAAAAAAAATTCTTAAAAACGTTGTTTTTCTTGGTCAGGCCGGAAACTTATCAATCCACCCTCGTATTAGCGAACAAGAGAGCGAGCGCACGAAAGCGAGAATGCAAGCGAGAGAGAGAGAGAGAGAGAGAGAGAGAGAGAGCATGAGAACGCAAACAAATCTTAGTTTACTTAACTTTTACCTTACCATTACTTACAATCTTTACAATTCTAATCTAAGCGACTTCCGTTTCCTTTTTCTTTTACTTTTTTATGCCTCCACTTACCTTTTTTCACGTGCATTCTTTCATTCTCTCTCATTCGCTCCTCTAGTACCTTCGAACTCCTTCATCCATTCTTCTCCTAATTCATCTTCACTTAGAATCTTAACCACATTTTTTTGCCAGCTTCCTTTA
Source organism: Belonocnema kinseyi (assembly GCF_010883055.1). Classification (NCBI taxonomy): domain Eukaryota; kingdom Metazoa; phylum Arthropoda; class Insecta; order Hymenoptera; family Cynipidae; genus Belonocnema; species Belonocnema kinseyi. The sequence continues at coordinate 121,656,119 of NC_046660.1, read as the reverse complement.
TCTTCCATTCCTCTCCTATATCCTTTCCACACATGCTCCGATGTTTCCTGCTCCCATTCACATATTCTACACTTTCTGTTTTCTTCTTTTTCCCAATACATCCCCTCCCTTACCTCGTTTCCCAATCTAAATCTTTCTATTCTGGTCCACCTTCTCTTTCCCCATACCTTTTCTAAATACTTTGGTACTCCTTCCTTTTTTATCATCTTATATCATTTATTGTATTTTGATTCCCCAATCATCCCCCATCTTTCTGTTAATTGTATTTTCCTCTCCTTTTTTTTCTATTTCTTCATAGTTTATTCCAGTCCCGTCTTTTATTTCTCTATCATTAAAGAACTCCCTCCTTTCTTCTTCCCATCTCGCTAATTCGATCGCCCTCCCTCTCCTCTCTTTTACCTCCAACAAACTCTTTCTCGCCAACTCCCCTCCCTTTCCCTCCCACAGCTTCGTCTCAAATTTCCATGTACTCTTTCCCGCTCTAATACTTAATTTATCCCTTTGCGCTTGTTCTCTCACCATATATCCTGGCGTCCTCCAGTCTGCCCCTGGTGTCCACCTTATATACCTTTCTTGTAAACTCCCAATGTCTTTCCTTTCTTTCCATCCCCATATCTCTGTTCCATAACCTAATACCGGCCATACCAGCGTATCAAATAACCATGCTCTCCTTCTCCAATTTTCTGGAACCTTCTTTTTCCTATTCCCCATATCTGTTTCATTACCCCTGCTGCTTTTTTATCCTTTCCCTTATATGAGCTGTATGATCTCTATTCGTTTGCAAAATATATCCCAAATATTTATGCTCTTTTAAACCTCATTATCTTTGTCTTTTCTACATTTACATTCAGCTTTTCCATTTAAGTATTTTTCTAATCCTGTAATTAATCCCGCTATCCCTTCTTCATCCACTGCTATCAAAACTATGTCGTCTGCGTATGCCAGTGTATATATCTTTTCCTTCCCTATCCTAACTCCTCCCCAACCCTTTCTCCTCATTTCTTCTTCAAAGCCTGATATTAATAAATTAAATAAAAGTGGACTCAGATGACACCTCTCTAAAAATTTCTGATACTCTCTTTATTAATCTCTCTCTTATCCCCTTTTTTATCATAACTTTTTATATTTCTCCTCGGTTTAATGAGTCAAACACCGCCTTTGAGTCCACGAACATTGCTATCATTATCCCTTTTTCCCTTTTAATTCTCTTATTTACTAGATAGTTCAGAACATATATGTTGTCCATTACACCCATTCCTTTTCTAAACCCTGTCTGATTCGATGACTCGATCTTTTTTTCTTCAATTTCTATCTTCAATCTATCCGACAAAATAGTTACATATTTTTTATACAGTGTTGGCATCAACGTCACCCCCCCCCCCCATATAGTCTTTAACCTCCTCTCCCTTGCTTTTCTTTAGTATTGGTATAACTACTCCTTCTTTCCATAACTCTGGCCACCCCTCTCCTCTCCATACTCTATTACACATTATCCATGCCCTTTCCTCTAGTTCCTCCCCTCCATATTTCCATACTTCAGTTGGAATATCGTCTATACCAGGTACCTTCCCATCCTTCATTATTCCTAAAACCTTAACTATTTATTCCCTTGAAATGTCCTCTTCCTCATCTCTTTCTCTACCATATTTTCCTCCCTTTATAACTTTTCTCTCTATTCCTCCTAGCAAATCCAAAAAAATTTCTTCCATTCTATCATTTCAATATCTTGGTTTACTCTTTTTCTTCTTTTTTTTCTCTATTTACTACCTTCCATACCTCTTCTTCCGTCCTAGCCTTCTTCGCCTCTTTCTCAAAACTTTTATTCTCTTCCTCTTTCTTTTGATATCACAACTCAGTATACTCTTTCTTTTTTTTCCTATATTCTTCCTCATTACTTTTTTCTTTTCTCCCCTTTCATTTCCTGAGCGTGTATATTCTCCTTTTTCATCCCCATCTATATTTCCGTTTAAGATATGCCATCCCAACTCCTCCAAGCTCTTCAACAACTTTTTTCCCTCTCCATTTAGTACCTTATCTTTGGATTTTCTTCCTCTCTCTTCTCATAATTTTCTTCCTCCTCTGTCTCCTGTTCTAGGATTTAAATCCCCACCTATTATCAGTCTAATCTCTTCTTTATTTTCTTCCATAATTTCTTTAATCTTCTCTGCTTTCTCCTGCATGTCACCGTTCACATAAATCCCCACTACCTTCCATTTTTCTCCTTTCATCATTGCCTCTTCTACTATTAATCCTTCTTTTTGTTCATTCCTGTCTTTCTTATCTTTCCCTGTTCTACATTCATTCCTTACTCCCATCACCATTCCCCCCATTGCTCTGCCCTTTTTATTCTTCCTCTTTGCATTTCACGCTTGCCATTTGTAACCTCTTGGTAACCTTCCCCTTACTCTTTCCCATCTCTTTTCATGTAGCCACGTGTCCATCATTATGACTACATCCCATTGTGTCAAATTTCTCATAGACATCCTATCCTTTCTCTCCAATCCTGCTATATTTCAGTAACAAATCTTCCATTCTTCCCTACTTTCGTTTCTCATAATTTTTTCCTTCTTACTATTTCCTATTTTCCTATCTCCCGTTCCTTCCTCTTCTAGTTTCCCTGCACCTCATTTCTTACTATTTGTTCCCTTTCTTCATCCCAATCCCACCATACACCATCTATCTGAATTCTCCCATACTTAACCCACGTTCTTTTTCCCTTCTTACTTTCCTCTTCCGCTATTCTTCTTAATTTATACTGCATCCTTCTTTCTACCCATGTCAAGTCTTCCTCTATTCTCTCTGGACTACCATATAATAACCTCTTCTTTGTCATCACCTCCCTCTTATGTTCCTATTTCTTTAGTTTCACCAGGACCATTAACTCCCCTCTTCGCTCTTCCCTTCCTACATTTTGCATTTCCTCTATCTCTACCTTAGCATCAATCCTTTTTATTACTTCATCGACCCCTTCCTTCAGCTCCTTCCTCTCTAATCTTATACTCTTTATCACTATGTTTAATTTTCGTTCTTCCCTCTCTTTCCTTTCTATTCTTTGCTCTATTTTTCTCAGCCTTTTCATCTCCTTATTCCCACTCTCGTCTCCACCAAAATTCCCGTTCGAGCTTTCAAGTTTCTTCATCCTACCTCGCATCGCCTTTACCTTTTTATTATTATCTTCTTCCTGCTTCTCTAGTTTTTGCTCCAATGACTGCATTTTCTTTTCCAACTTTTCCCTGATTTCTTCCCATTTTTTATTTCTTTCTGAACTTCAGCCATTTCCCGCCTAATTCCCTTCTTTAATTCCTCTCTCCCTTTCTGCTGCTTTTCTTCATAAATCTCCCATTACCTCTATAATCACTTCGCGAATTTCTTTGAGTCTTTCCTCTTTTATCGGAACTTCAGTTTCATCTCCGCTTCCTTCAGCCCCCTTACTATTATCATCCTTCTCTACCTTTTCTATAGTTTTTTATACTTGCCCCCTGCCCTCCTTTCCTTTATCTCTTCTTTCAGCGTACTGAATGCCTCCTGCTCTAAATCTGCTTCTTCCGCGGAGATACTCGCTCCGATAGCCATGAATCAAATTCAAACTTTCCCGCCTTCTATACTTCCCTGCCTCTATCTACTGTCGCTGCCTGGTACCTGCCTCGCTTTTCTTTGTCGCTAGCTAACCCTGCTACTATCAATCCGTCAACACAGTTCTCCCACCCTGTCACAAATCTCCAAACAAACCTGCACACAAATTTGTCTTAATCCTCCAAAATATCTACCCTCCCTTTTCAATCTCACAATCCCTCAATTAATCTTTCACATCCACATCCTTCTACACACTTCCACAATTTTGAATAATTAAGGACGTTTTAAAAGATGTAAGGGAATTTTCAACTTATTTTTATAATTTTAAGGAATTTCAAAGAATTTTGAAGACTTTAGCAGCGTTATTTTTAAAACTTCCCAAGTACTTTCAAAATCAAAAAAGTTCACGGTATATCAAAATATTTTCAAGGAATTGCAATATTTGAGAGTATTTAAAAATGTTCCACGGAATTTTCAATTGATTACGGTAATTTAATAAGCGATTTTGAAAGATTTGATATATTTTATGACATTTTAATAGATACCAAGGAATTTTGAATTGATTTCTATAATTTCTTACGACATTTTAAAAGATTTGAAATACTTATGGGTATTTTTTAAAATTTCAAGGAATTTTCAAGATCTTTGAAAATTTTAAAGAAATTTAAAAAGATTTTAAAGGATTTTAAATATTTGAGTATTTTTTAAAAAATGTTAAGCAATTTTCAGTTCATTTTTGAAATTCAAAGGAATTTCAAAGAATTTTAACAACTTTAGTAGAGTTATTTAAAAAAATTCCAAAGTACTTTAGAAGTCTTTAAAAGATGTCAAGGTGTTTTAAAAGATTTTGAAGCTTAAGAAATATTTGAGAGTATGTGAAAAGGTTCAAGGGGATTTTCAATCGATTACATTAATTTGAGATTTTAAAGGATTTGATATATCTTAGGATATTTTAATAAAATCCAAAGAATTTTAAATTGGTTTCAATCATTTAGAATGAGATTTTAAAGGATTTGAAATATTTTAGGATATTTTTAAAATTACAAGGAATTTTCAACAGCTTTGAAAATTTTCAAGATTTTTTGAAGAATTTTAAATATTTTAGGATGTTTTAAAACATTCCAAGGAATTTTCAATTTATTTCAGTAATTTAAAGCGATTTCAAAGAATTTTAACGATTTTTTCACATCTTTTCTGGTAGAAAAGTGGAACTAATTTGTTAACAAATTAGTTTTGTTTCGTTTGATGATTCATCAGTTTAGATGAAAACATTTGTTTTCTGAAAATTTAACTATTTTGTAGAAAATTCTTTTTGTTTTTGGTTAAAAATGAATTTTTTAAACTAAATTTAACTATTCTATGTTTTGTTGAAAAGTGATAATTTTAGTTGACATTTTGGTATTTATTGAATACGCGCCTTTCTTGGTAGAAAATAAATTTTTTTGTCCAAAATTTAACTATGGTTAAACATTAATTTTTTGTATAGAAAATTAGTTTTGGTGGAAAATAAATTTATTTTGTGCAAAATTCATGTGTTTTATTGAAAATACCTCTTTTTAGTATACAATTCAGCTTTTTGGATGGAAATTAAACTTTTTGTTTAAAAACTTATAAAAATTTATAAATGGAAGAGCACCGAAGTTTTCCGAAGCTTTTAGATCGACAACCATCGTTCAGCAGAAAACCTGAGAAAATCGAAGTTCGAATCGTGCATTTTCAGCTTACACACGAACTTACAATGGTAATTATGCACCTTCTGTTTTGCGGCTCCCTAACGGTACCAGGTGTATACATATGAAACCGGTATTTTTTCAAGAAAAAAACACATTTATTTCAAGAGAATGATAACAAATATTTTATTCAAAGTATGCGCCCTC
>NC_046660.1:121640531-121650569 GCF_010883055.1 Belonocnema kinseyi | reverse complement strand
ATTTTCAAGAGCGAAAAAAATCACGATGTCATATGAAACTTGAAATGTTTGGTATTGGATATTGTTGACAGATGACAATACGCCAATTAGCACAAATGGTAACTTCCGACAGTGCCTACAAGTGTGCCTACTGGCCGCTAAATGGCAATACCGGTTTCATATGTATACACCTGGTAGGTACAGTGGCGGTAAATTTTTAGCTCTATCTGGCAGCACTGCCTCACGGATAGTGAGAGACAAATGAAGTTGGACCCTACGTGGCATGACTCAGTAGCTGATGGACATATTTAACGTTAGGGGAGAGACCCTTATACCTACCGAGTGACAAGAGACAATTATTTGAAAATGTTGCTGGTGCCTATTTGCAAAAGTGTGGTAACCACGGCTTAATAGAATCTATTAATCACTTTGCCCAATTCAACATTTAATGTAGGTAATGACACAATTTTTACCTTAATAACCGCACATGTAACCGAACTCTCACGAACAGAATTTATTTAAAAGAAATAAATTATAAAATATTATTGAAATTATAATGAATATAATAATTCGATAAATATCATTTGCAGGTTATATGGAAAACCTGTAAACATAAATGCGTATTCATATGTAAGAAACTTTTCGTCTAAATTCATCGGTCGAAATTGTAAATCGATCCCTAACTTACCATGCCCAGTTTGCAAGCGGTTATTGTTGTGATTGCGCCTTTATGTTGTTTTGTTCAAGCTTCAAGGTCTCTAAAGAAACCCTTTTGGGTGTCTACGGGCCTCTGTACCTTCCTAAACGTACTTTCTTAATTTTAATAAAAAAAGTTAAAAAGAAATTGAATTTACACATATGAAAATAATACAAAGTTTTTAAGACGAATAATTTTGTTTGAGTTTCTGAAGGTGAAAAATGTTTATCCTATAATGGGAAGCAGAAGATATTCTCCCATTTAAAAACATTATTCTTCTTAATCCATTTTTTAGTGAAAGTTTTGTTTTTTCGTCTAATGATTGTTTATCAAGACATATAATTTTAATAAATATAATTAACAAATTTCTTGAAATAACGTGCAGTTAAGTACGTTACTTCCCTCACAGCAATATAGTATCCCGGGTTATCCCATTCGATAGCCCGTCGGATATCCAAAAATATACATATATCTATATGATAACATTTTTATTCTTAGGCAAGGTGTCATAAAGCAAAATATCTCCGATGAAAATTAGTAATCTAAAAGTTTGCTAAACCAAATAATCACAATAGGGATAATAGTTTTTAGATGTATCTAAAAACCATTATCCTATTTAACTATTTAACGATTTACATGTTTAAAATAGAGTTTGAATATTAAGTGGTTGCTGAATTTTTCAGATAAAAATGGACCTTTGGATAGCATTCAAGAAGCAATGGGGTCTATGGGCCCATGGCATATAGTAATTGCAATAGCAATATCACTTGGGAAGTTTCCAATATCCTGGCACCAACTTTCAATTGTGTTTTTGGCTCCTCCAGTTAACTTTACATGCACTTCACCATTTATAATAAATGGAAAATTAAGAAATGAGGTTTGTGAAGTTGATGTTGGAAATGGCACGTTTGAGAAGTGTATTCATTTTTCATATGACAGAAGTGTTTTTCGCGAAACCATTGTTACACAGGTTAGTATAGTTAATAGCAATTACCAGGGATTTATTCTGGTTTCATTTGTTCTTTAAAGTTATAAAATTATTGCTTGGAATTTCTGCGAGCCTATGCTTATTTTTATGCATTAAACCTATTATTTAATTTTTAAAATATTATAAGAGATTTAAGGAATTTTTAAGTTACATAAGAGTAGCTGAATAAAAGGTGAGCGTCCGTGTAAAATCTTTGCTGAATCTATTGGTAAAATATACTCACGTCCCGAAAGCAACCAGAAACACGTATACATTTCATATTCGATAAAAATAAGTATGAGATGTGCGCCTATGACATCATGGCGTTTTTCTCACAAACTTTTACTCTTTAAATGAAAAAATTCTCTTTAAATTTTTTCAGATTAAAAAAAATTCCTTAGAGTTTGCGAGCATCAAATTTTCATAACAGTATGATATTCGCAGTTTTCATTTTTTTAAAATACGTACTAATTTGACAGAAATTTTTAATCAATGATAATTGCATTGCCAATATAAAAAACTTTTATTTTGTATTAAATTGGAAAAAAATTATTTTGCGCCGGTAAAAGTCATAAAATTTACGAATTCTTATAAGCAGAGAGATATACGAGCACACGTTTATCCCTAAACATTTTTTAAGGATTGCCAAAGTTGTGAGACTTTCTGAATACAATATACGGAAAATATATGATAGAAGCGAGATCAGAAAGTTCTAAAGTTGGGCATCAGAAATAGTATATTGTGCACCGAGAGCGTAAACGACTGTTCTTGCTCGAGGTCCACACGGAGAAAAAGATATCGTACAATCATATCGCTAAACCTCTATATTGCAAGAAAGCACAATATGATAACGTACAATCAGGTCCTGGAGCTTTGTACGATATTATAATGCACTAATATCACAGAAGAAAATGAAGTTAAATTTTGTTGCTGTCGTCTGCTATACGACGTCCTTAGCAGCAATGGGAAAAAGGCAGAGTATGAGTGAGTTCGAGCTATAAATTGGGATACCAGATTTAAAACAATCTCAGAAAAAAGTAAAAAATTTCTGCAGGTAGACCTGCAACTGATGTTCGGAAAATAATTCTGAACTCGCCGATGCAAAATGTAACTGATAGATGGGAATCCCCACTTCTCTCAAATTTAATGAAGTGAAACGACGCTGGATAGCGCCGGCGTCGTAATTGTCACTACACCTCGAATAAAAATGGAGCGATTATACACGGAGAAAAAACTATCGCACAATGATATCGCAAAACCTCTATATTCCCAGAAAGCAGAATATGATAACGTACGATCAGGTTCTGAAGCTCTGTACGATATTATAATGCACTAATATCACAGAATAAAATGAAGTTAAATTTTGTTGCTGTCGTCTGCTACAGCGACCTTAGTAGCAATGAGAAAAAGGCAGAGTATGAGTGAGTTCGAGCTATAAATCGGGACACCAGATTTAAAACAATCACAAAAAAAGTACAAATTTACTGCAGGTAAAACCTGCAACGGTTAATGATTCAACACATTTTAGCGAAAGTTTCACTGAGGTTAGGATATCATTTAGCAAAAGCGCAAAATGTAACTGACAGATGGAAATCCCCATTTCTCTCAAATTTAATGAAGTTAAACGACGCTGGATAGCGCTGGCGTCCTAATTGTGGCTACACCTCGAATAAAAATGGAGCCATTATAAGGTGAAAGATTATCCAGGCAAGGTTAAAAATCGGAAATTATCTTCGATTCATGTAAACTCGAACCCTCGCGAGATCACAAAACAAGAAATACAATGTGATAGCGTAATAAACTTACATTCTTACGTTATAGATTGTACAATTATGCGGTATATAATGTAAAAACTTGCAACGTACGATGTCACGATTTTGCTCTATTATAATGCGATAATTACGATATATAATGCTGGAATTACGGTATATATTGTAATTCATGCGATATAGTTTTCTCAGTGTACAATGAAAGATTATCCATGCAAGGTTACAAATCGGAAATTATCTTCGATTCTTGTGAAGTTTATCTGGCAAGGTTAATTTTTGTACCGGTGAATCTTTCACCTAGAATCGATGTAAACTTAATCTTTAATTTTTTCTGTGATCGCTTTCTGACTACCCGAACCCTCACTAGATCACAAAAGAAGAAAGAAAATGTGATAGCGTAATAAACTTAAATTCTTACGTTATAGATTGCACAATTATGCGGTATAAAATGTTAAAACTTGCAATTTACGATATCACGATTTTGCGCTATTATAATGCGATAGTTACAATATATACTAGGCAGTCTGATAAGTACCTGCAAATTCTAAGAGATGGCATTAGTATTCACTAATGTGAACCATTTTCGTCGAGCTTGATCCTTCAAATGACGCCTGTCAAAACTTCAGCCATTTATGTTTACGCATTTACAAGTTACAGCACTGAGAAGCGACTAACCTCCGAGTTTTTTTTAATATGGAAAAATCTGAGTTTCGAGTTTTGATCAAACACTACTATCTTCGCAAGAAAACGATATCTGAGACCAAGGGCAAGCTGGATAAGTATTACCCGGACTCTGCACCGTCGATTGGAACGAAAAACGAATTTGTGTGACAACTTCCCAGCAGAATTTGGCATTATTTTCGCTTAAGCCGACCGAGTTTTTGCGCCGATTAATAACCATGGATGAAACCTGGATCCACGACTACACTCCTGAGTCAACGCAACAGGCAAAACAGTGGGTTCCACCGGGCCAAAGTGCTCTGAAGCGTCCGAGAACGCAACAATGGGTCGGAAAGGTTATGGCCTCCGTATTTTGGGATGCGCATGGCATAATATTCGTGGACTATCTTGAAAAAGGTAAAACCATAACCGGAGCATACTATTCATCATTATTGGACCGATTGAAAATCGAAATCGCCGAAAAACGACCGCATTTGAAGAAGAAAAAACCGCTTTATCATCACGACAATGCGCCTGTTCATTCATGCTTAGTTGTACAAGCAAAATTGCATGAAGTCGGCTTCGAATTGGTTCCTCGGCCACCGTATTGACCAGACCTGGCCCCCAGCGACTATTACTTGTTCCCTAACCTGAAGAGATGGCTCACCGGTAAGCGTTTTTACTCAAATGAGGAGCTCATAGCTGAAACTGAGGCGTATTTTGGAGACCTTCCGATCGAGTACTTTTCGGACGGTATCAAAAAGTTAGAAAATCGTTGGACTCGCTGTATCGACCTAAAAGACGACAGCATTCGCTGGAAATATATTTCGCCTGCAGCTGCGCATTTTGGAGGCATCTGGGAATCGGATGTGCGAAACGTTAATCATCATTCACGTCGAGTTTTGCTGAAGGTTGGTGACCTTCTCGGAATAACACACTAACCAGCTATGAATCTCGGTTGAAGCTACCCCCCCCCCCTGATTAATCGAAGCTTTGTCGGACTGTTGTTGTAACTAGACTCTCCACCCTAGACGGTTTGAGAGACTCTTTTAGTGAATTATTAGGAGATTAAGCAATAGGGCACTACAACTGCGGTGTAGAATATGATGCGGTAGAAAAATCAATTAACAAAGTCTGGGTCACTGATGCTACGGATATAATTTAGAAGTTGAAAACCGGTAAGTCTCATGAGTAGAAAGTACGTGTAACGTTTAAATCGAAAAAATAAAATTCGAAATGAGTAAATTCAGTTTTTCAAAAAACCGCAGAAGTTGCAATAAAGGCTTCAATAAATAAAGTTTCTTTTTAAGGAAGGCGCATTGTTTTAAACGAGAAAACGAAACTATGTCTGTTTTATTAACAATGTATTTTATGAGTTGTAATAGTATACATTTGTAAAAATTATATACAATTTGAGGGATAAATTTGAGTGCGAAGCACGAGATACGTAGTGAGAATGTGTTCATTAAAGCCGAAGGCGCCTTAACAAAAGAGAATTTACCATACAATCACCAAATGACTGTTGTCGATGCTTCGACCTTTAGTTTTAAACAGTCGGTACGGAAGTCTAGTAAATATAAAAAATAGAGCGCGGGGCGCAATTTATTATCAAGCGCGAAGCGCGAGAATCAACAGTCGCGCGTCCTAGGTGCGCCTAAAATTGCGAGCCGCGGGCACAGCGTGCAATGAGGATCTCCCCGCGAAGCGGGCGGATTTTGTTTATTCTTGTTGGATGGACTTTATTTTACTTCCTTCGTTATAAAACTAGTTTCCCAACTTTTTGTACATGGAAAGTATATATTATCACATACAAAATAACAAGTTTTAGGGGCGGATACACACATTAATTTGTTAATTTTTTTTTTGAAACTCGTCAACTTTGTTTTTGTTTTAATTGCAAAATACATTTTTTTTCTGTGAATTTAAATATTTTTAGTACAACTTTAAATATATGTATGGGTGGTTTACCGCCTTCATTTTTTTTACGTTATTCACCTTTCATCACGAGCAAACTTTTCCAGTAGGTTTGATCGAAATCAATTTCATTTTTATACAAAACTATACAATCGACTCTTGAGACCCCTATCTTTGAGGGGCTGTTTCACCCCTCAGAGTATTTTTTCACAGATAAACAAAATAACGACCCTGAATTTAGCTATACATATAGATTCGAAAATTGGGGAATTTATTTAAACAAAAGGAATTGTCCTATCAAAAAAACAAAAATCAATCAAGTTAAATGAAAATTCCTAAAAAGAACATCAAGATTTAATTTTTTTAAAAGCAGATAACGAAATCAAACCGTTGCAGCTAATAGAGATGACTATAATAAAACTGTTGAAAATATTCTCAAGAATAATATTCTATTTAAAAATATAAAAACAAGTATGGTTGCAGCATTAGAAAATAAATGTAATGACATAGTCAATAGATGGGAGAAAAAAAGATTGATTAATGATCAATGTTCAACCGCTTAAAAAATCACAATAGTGTTGTGGCAAAAGCTTATGCTCTTCCAAAGGTATATAAGCCTGAATTAAATTGGAGATTGTTTCTACAGTTGGTTCTCCTACTTACAATTTATCCAAATACATTTCTAATATTTTTAAACCAGTTTCAAAAAACACTAGTTCTTTTTTAAAAAATAGTTGGGAACTTAAAGATATTCTAAAAAATCATTATTGTACCTAAAACTCACTCAATAGTTTTCTTAGACGTTGTGTCGATGTTTGATATCATTCCGCTTGATCTTGCTTTAGATTGTATCAAAGAAAAGCTTATCTTAAATCATAATTTAACAAAAATAACTAAAAATGAACTATTAATAGCCACTAGAACTGTTTTCACTGGCACTGTTTTCTCTTTAAATAACAAATTCTATAAACAGATACTAGGTTATCCCATGGGTCGCCCTTATCTCCGGTAGTTTCTGATTTAGTATTATAAGATGTTGAAAAAAGGGTTCTCGATTTATTAGATTTCACATCCATCTTGTATAAAAGATATGTCGACGATATCATAGCAATTGTCCCTTCTGATAAAATTGACTTTCTTGTAAACGTGTTTAACGGTATAGAGGAGAGCATACAATTCACTCATGATATTGAAATAAACAGTGTTATAAACTACCTTGATTTAAAAATAATTAAAGCTTCAAATGGTAGTTTACTAACTAACTGGTAAAAAAACCGTCTTGGTCTGGGAGATATCTCAATTACAATTCACATAATTTATTTTGTCATAAAATCGGTTTAATCAAAGGTTTAGTTGATAGATGTGTCAAATTGAGTGACGTGCAATATAGAAAAGAAAATTTAAATCAACTAAAAACAACATTAGTATCTAACAACTATCCTCTTCCTTTGATTAATGACATTATCGCTGAGCGTGTGCATGAAATTTATAACACTACTAAAAATGAAAATAAATGGATTGATACTTTGAATAAATTTGATTTAAAAGTTGCGTTACCGTATATACAAGGTGTCTCTGAACGTCTACGAAGTTCATTAAAAAAATTAACATAAATATTTATTTCAAAAGCACTAACAGTTTAGATAACTATTTATTAAAGAAAAAAAATAGGGATAGCATTGGAAATTTGTCCGGTGTTATTTATATGATAAAATGCAAATGTTGTAATAAAGTTTATACAGGTGAAACTGGGAGATTAAAAACTAGAATTGCCGAACATGAAAGAGATTGTACAATTGGGAATTTAAATACGGGTTCGTCACAACACTCTTGGAATTCTAATCACTATTTGGATTTCAAATTCAGCAATATTAAAATATTAGCTACTCATAAAAATACTTATTAAAGACGTATTATTGAATCTATATTCATAAACAAATTTCGCAATATTTCTGTTAATTTACAAAATGAAATTTTAAATAATAATAAAATTTACCAAAGAATAATTAATTAATGTCATCTTAGTTTAGTTACAAAAAAATGTTTCTTTAAATTTAAAAAATTTAAATTTTATTCAAGTTCACGCTTCCTCATCAGTAATTCTATGGAAACTTGGCCAATCATTGTATTTCACCTTATATACTGCCTTTATCTTCTTCACCGATTTACCGCCTTATTTATCTCCTAGCCATATGTTCGTCGTTGTTCCAAGACACTTAGAATGGTTTCAAAACCGTTAATAATTTAGTTTTTACGCTGAAAAAGCCTCTTCCATTTTATGAGGCCTTATCCTTTTACTCATCCTCAATAATTGTTTGGAGTCTTACTTTTTTAAAACTTATAATAATGTATAAATTATTTAAAACATGACACAAAAAATTGACACGTATTGACTCCAAAATTGGAATGATTGTTGTTTCGCTTACAAATCGTTTTAAAATAAGGTATTATTTAAAAAAAATATTTTCTACACATAAATAATAACTTTTTAAAACTATTTATATTTATTTTTATTATGTATTAGCTTATTATAATTATTATTTAGATTCTCTGAAAAAGGCACGCAGTGATGCCGAAACGTCGTCGAAGTTTTAATTTGGTTCTAAAAATAAATGGAGTTGAAATGATAGCTTTAATTTGTTTTTATTTTGCCGTGACCGTAAGACAGAAGAAATAATTTTCTACAATTTATTATTGCATTGTCGGTCAAAGATTGGTTTGATTTGGTGTTTCCAAATCTTTACATCAAACAAAAATATATCTGGATTCGGCTCAGCCATACCTATACGTGATTTTCGAACTGAACAAGTAATGATTTTTAAACAATCAAATTGTTATGAGCAATTGTGAACGCAATATAAACAAATGTATGAGTCGGAAAATATTTTAGAACAGATTACTGGATACTTCAATAAAATAAAATAGAATGTTCATACATTTTTCATGATTTAAGGCCATGCGACGAGTGGTTCACGTGACCAGATTGACCATCGAGTTGAAAATTTGGACAATAAATGATAAGCACTAAGAATGGTGGGTCTGGCCCTAAATTTGTATAATTATGAAAAAAATTATTACCTTTTTTTTGTAAATAATTTTGTGTTACTTTTTTCATAATTATTAAAATTGAGGACCAGATTCACCTTTCTTAGTTCTTATTTATTATTCCGAACTTTCAACTCGATGTGGCGCTTCGTGTAAAAATAAGATAAAAAATAAAAAAATGTCCCTAAGGTAGGAATCTGGTCACGTGAACCACTCATTACATAGCCTTAAGGGCATGTGACACAGCCTATATTACCTATATTACCGATATTACCGACCTCACTTTATCAGTTCACTGAATATTTTTTTTCAACCTAAGAACTTTCTTTACAAATAAAATATCGAACTGAAACTTTAGAAAATGTATGAAAGTACAATGAAGTACGTTTAGTTACTTCATTTTGATAGGAACGTCATTGAAAATTATTTTATCTTTTTCTGAACCTCGCCATTTTTTGAACGTTCGAACTTTTTTTTATACATAACATATCGGTTTCAAACTTCAAGAAATGCAAGAGCCGAAATAAAACTATGTTAAAGTACAAAGTTTAATAATAAAAGATGTAGAAAGAAAAAATATTTCAACTATCCATTCTATCGGCATCAGCCGGTAACGGTGTAGACGAACATCTGAACTCCGGCGGCCACTAGTCGAGGCTCTAATAGCTGGCTCGTTCTACGTTGTGCGTCCTTCGTTGTGTGCCGGACATGGCCATTGGAAACACGGGACTAGCCATGCCCAGTGCAGTGAACCCAGATCTGAAACAAGACGTGGTCCAATACTATGACACGTCTATGTCCGTGTGAATATGGTAGGAGACGATATAAATGTCTAGGTTGCGCGCGCAACCGATTTCTCGTCTTCTGAATTTGAAAACTCGAAGGTGCACGATTGCCTGTCGGAACACTTCGGCGGTTCTATTCATATCTCTTTTTGCTTCGAAATAAAATGAAGAGATTGGGATTTTAATATTTCCAGATTTCGATGCTGGGCTGGCGTTTCTCAT
>NC_046660.1:121637996-121640431 GCF_010883055.1 Belonocnema kinseyi | reverse complement strand
GTTAAATTTGTAATGAGCTGAATATAAAGTTTAAACGCTACAACTTTAATTTAAAAAAATATTCAGAATTAATTTAAAACTTGAAATTATTTCAAATAATTTAAAACACGATTTAGACTTTCGCAGATTAAAAAAAAAGCTTATTCAGAATTGTGCAGTATTTAAAAAGAATAACAAAAATTGTTGTGATTGCTAAGAACATTGAAAATGATTTTTTATTTTCACAAATAAATTTTAAGTGAGTATTTGAAAACATTGTAAAAATAAAAAAAAAAAGAATCAGGAAGATTTTAAGAAAATTTTTTTATTTTACAGTTTTTTAATTTTAGGAAAAAATATAATTAACAAAATGTATCAATTTTTAACCCAAAAGTTTACTTTAAAAAAAATTAAATTAATTTTCTATCAAATAATTGGTATCTTAACTAATACAATGTACTGGATAAAGTTTCAACCAAAAATTGAATAGTTCAATTTCCAGATAAAAACGATTAATTTTTAATCAATCTTAGAATAGTTACATTTTCAGATAAAAAAATAATTTTTAATCGGAAAAATAAACTTTCAACAAAGTTATTAAATTCTCAACCAATAACATGAATTTTCGACCAAGAAAATTAATGATCTACAAAAAAAGTCAAATTTCAAACAAAATACATGAATTTTTAACGAAATTATTTTATTTTAAAGTCAATAAAACGAATTATCTACAAAAAGTTGATTTTTTTCAGCGAAAAATATGAGTTTTCAATCAAGAGTTAAACTTTCAACCATATAGTTAAATTTTTAACAATAATTATAAAACCTTGTTGAAAAAAGTATTTTTTTACAAAGTAATTCAACTTTTAGTGAAATAATTGAATTTTAAGCCCAAGAAGATGTACAGTTCATAATTCAACCAAACAATGCCATTTTTGACCAAAAATGATACATTTTCAACCAAAAAGATTAAATTTCTACCAAACAAGATCAATTTCCAACAAAATATGTGAACATTCAACAAAATTATTTAATTTTAAAGTCAAAAAGAGTATCATCTACAAAAAAGCTGAATTTTTAACCTAGAAATATGATTTTTCAACAAAAATTTTAATTGTCGACCAAATAGTTTAACTTTCTATCAAATTGTTGACTTTTAACGCCCAAAGATGCAATTTTAACAAAAAAGTAAAATTTTTAACAAAAAATTTAATTTGAAGGCAAATAGTTGAATTTTCAACAATAATTATGAATCCTCAATAAGAAAAAATTAATTTTTTTACTAAGTACTTCAACTGTAAGTGAAAGTTAAACTACTTGGTCGCCAATTAAAATTTTGGTTGAAAAATCATATTTTTGGGTTAAAAATTCAGCTTTTTTTGTAAATGATACTCTTTTTGACTATAAAATTAAATAATTTTGTTGAAAATTCACATATTTTGTTGGAAATTGATCTTGTTTGGTAGAAATTTAATCTTTTTGGTTGAAAATGTATCATTTTTGGTCAAAAATGGCATTGTTTGGTTGAAATATGAACTGTACATCTTCTTGGACTTAAAAAGTCAATTATTTCACTAAAAGTTGAATTCCTTTGTAAAAAAATACTTTTTTCAACAAGGTTTTATAATTATTGTTAAGAATTTAACTATATGGTTGAAAGTTTAACTCTTTGATTGAAAACTCATATTTTTCGCTGAAAAAAATCAACTTCTTGTAGATAATTCGTTTTATTGACTTTAAAATAAAATAATTTCCTTGAAAATTCATGTATTTTGTTTGAAATTTGACTTTTTTTGTAGATCATTAATTTTCTTCGTCGAAAATTCATGTTATTGGTTGAGAATTTAATAACTTTGCTGAAAGTTTATTTTTCCGATTAAAAATTATTTTTTTATCTGAAAATGTAACTATTCTAGGATTGATTAAAAATTAATCGTTTTTATCTGGAAATTGAAGTATTCAATTTTTGGTTGAAACTTTATCCAGTACATTGTATTAGTTAAAATACCAATTATTTGATAGAAAATTAATTTAATTTGTTAAAAAGTAAACTTTTGGGCTAAAAATTGATACATTTTGTTAATTATATTTTTTCCTAAAATTAAAAAACTGTAAAATAAAAAAATTTTCTTAAAATCTTCCTGATTCTTTTTTTTTTTAATTTTTACAATGTTTTCAAATACTCACTTAAAATTTATTTGTCAAAATAAAAAATCATTTTCAATGTTCTTAGCAATCACAACAATTTTTGTTATTCTTTTTAAATACTGCACAATTCTCAAAAACTTTTTTTTTTAATCTGCGAAAGTCTAAATCGTATTTTAAATTTAAGGTATTTTATTTCGAACCATTCCGTTCAAATTTGTAGTTTTAACAGTTGTTTGTAATGGATTGTTTTAAATGAACGGTCAAATATTGCTGATAATTAACGAAATTTTCTGTTTTTAATTTAAAAA
>NC_046660.1:121632516-121637896 GCF_010883055.1 Belonocnema kinseyi | reverse complement strand
AATCCTTAATAAGAAAAAATTAATTTTTTTACTATGTAGTTCAACTTTAAGTGAATAATCGAATTTTCCACCCAAAAATTATGATTTTAATTTTTAACAATAAAGTTGCATTCACAAAAAAACGACTTTGCAACAAATTTTAACCAAAAATGGTATAGATTAATTGTCAGTTTCAAAAATGTATTTTCAACGAAAGAGATGAACCTTCAATTTTAAAAAGTGTTAATACAAAATTTTGTACTTGTTAGTACTTATAATTTGTAATTGTTTTATTTTAAATTATTATTATAAATAAATTCTCTAATTTTGAAAGGCTATTTAAATTTTTTCGGTTTAATAGATAAATTCAACTTCCACGCTTAAAACTCTAGCACAGTCATTTACTTCTAATTAATATTAATGTTAATATCAATATATGTTAAGATAATATTATTATAATTATAATATCATACATAGTTAATTACATATTATATTAATTCTATTATAATGTACCCCAATTATACTTCTTTTTTTCAGATTTTCATGTCCTTACTCAAAATTTTAATTATTTCTTAGAATTCCTTGTACCAGATCTGGATGATAGTTTTTCCAAAAAATCTCTAATCCAATTCAGATATATCAATAATTCATACGTATAAAATAAAAACTTTTAACTCCTTTTAATTTTACCATTTTTTTATTAAATTATGTTAAATTACGAAATTACCGATTTAAAATTTTTATGACTTTAACATTTTAGAGATTTCTGGTTAAAAAATATAAATTACGATATTATTTTTAAGGTTCAAAATAATAATACTGCAAGAAAATTTCAGTTTGTAACATTAAAAATTGAACGATTAATCAAATTTTTTAACAAAGAACTTTTTAAAATAAAAGTAAAATTAGTTTTATTTTAAGTTGTTCCAGA
The DNA here is from genome assembly GCF_010883055.1 of Belonocnema kinseyi. NCBI lineage: Eukaryota > Metazoa > Arthropoda > Insecta > Hymenoptera > Cynipidae > Belonocnema > Belonocnema kinseyi. The sequence goes on along the minus strand of NC_046660.1, from coordinate 121,636,986 downwards.
TTAATATTTTTGCATTGTTATTTATAGATAAAAATTTGAGTTTATTCATTGAAAATGTACGAAATTAACTTACTATCAAAATAATTGAATTTTCAACTAAAAAAAAGAGAAAAACAAATTTGCAACGAAAAAGTTACATTTTCAATCAGAAAGATGAATTTTTTAACTGAAATCAATAATCTTCAACCAAAAACTGGACTTTTTACAAAGAAGTTTAAATTTTAGACAAGTAGTTGAAATTTTTAATAAAAAATTATGTATTCTACAACGAAAAAATATGAATCCAACAAAAAAGACAAATTTTATAGAAAAATTAATAAATTCTCAATCAAAACAAATAGATTTTCAGTCGGATAGTTAAGTTTTTATACCTAAAAGATAAAATTTCTCCCAAAGCAAATGAATTTTCAAACCAGCAAGAAAAATTTGCTACAAAATAATTTCAACTAAAATGATGAATCTTCAACACAAAAAAGTTTAAATTTATAATAAAAAACTGTTGAACTCATCCAAAATATATCAATTTTACACGTGATTTGACTTTTCAGTCAATGCGGATTTTTTTAAAAATTGTTGAACTTCAAAGCCAAAAAGAGGATTTTTTTACAAAACAGTGTAAACTTTTTTTTAACGGAATAGTTCAAAGACTTCTGGTTAAAATATAAAAACCACAGCTATTCTTTTTTTTCAGTTGAAAATTTAAATGTTTTGTTAGACAGTTCGATTTTCAAGATTGTCAATTCGTCAATAAAACTTTTGAGTTTGGATTTATAAATAAAAATGTGAAAATTAATAATATAAAACGACTTAAAATAAAAGAATTCAATTTATAACTTAAAAAGTTTCCAATTAAAAAAGAATTGTGATTAATGCATTTTTATTGATCAAAATGATTTAGTCCTTAACATTTAAAAATGTATTGATTTGGTCTTCAATTCAAAGCATTGAAAATAATAGCTTTGGTTTATATTTTTTAACCAGAAGTCTTTGAACTATTCCGTTTAAAAAAACCTTACACTGTTTTGTAAAAAAATAATCTTTTTGGCTTTGAAATTCAACAATTTAAAAGAAATCCCTATTGACTAAAAAGTCAACTATTGTGTAAAATTGATAAATTTTTGGATAAGTTCAATAGTTTTTAATAAAAATTTTTAACTTTTCTTGTTGAAGATTCAACATTTTATTTCAAAATGTAACTATTCGACTGAAAATAAAAGTTTTTTTTCGTAATTAATTTTTTTGGGCTTAGAATTCAATAAAAAAATTCCAGTTTTTGGCTGAAGATTATTAATTTCAGTTAAAAAATTCATCTTTCTGGTTGAACATGTAACTATTTAATTGGAAATTTGTTTTTCTCTTTTTTTTTAGTTGAAAATTCAATTATTTTGATAGAAAGTTAATTTCTAACATTTTCAATTCGTAAGCTCAAATTTTTATCTATAAATAACAATGAAAAAATATTAATATGGAACAACTTAAAATAAAAATAATTTAACTTTTATTTTAAAAAGTTTTTAGTCAAAAAATGGATTGATTGTTCAATTTTTATTGTTAAGAACTGAAGTTTTGTGATTTTGTAATTGTGCTAGAGTTTTAAGCGTTGGAAGTGGAATTTATCTACGAAACCGAAAAAATTCAAATAACCTTTAAAAATTAGAAAATGTATTTACGAGAATCATTTAAAATAAAACAATTACAAATTATAAGTACTAACAGGCACAACATTTTTTAACAATTTTTAAAATTGCTAGCAATTTTAAATACATAAAAATTAAATAAATTAAATTAAATATAAATTAGAGAATTTATTTATAGTAATCATTTAAAATAAAACAATTACAAATTATAAGTACTAACAAGTACAAAATTTTGTATTAACAATTTTTAAAATTGCTAGCAATTTTAAGTGTTAAAAATCGATGTCCCAAGTAGTCATGAAAAAAGTATAATATAACCAAATTCTAGGAAGCTATAGTTTGTCATTGTTTAATTCCAAACGATTCTCATAAACAAATTTTATAATTTCTAACGTCCGGAGGCTGTTTAAACTTTTTTGGTTTAACAGATAAATCAAACGCTGAAAAACCTCAGCACAATAATTTACAGCTAATTAATATTCATATTAATATAATTATAATATCGAATAAAATAGTGATATAGAGGAGAAATATAGCTTAAGGACAAGAGGAACTGTATTATAGATATAGAAATATCGCAGAAAAAAACAGAAGATAAAGCTTACATCGATTTCCGACGAAAGATTCTCTGCAAAAAAAATTAACTTCACAGGATAAACTTTACACAAATATCGGTTAAACTTTATTTTGTTTTTCCATGACAAACACATGTTTTTCGAAAGACGCGAAGTTGGCTAAACAAAACTTTATCGTTCTAAAAAATTTTCGGCAACAAATTGCATTCTTAGTTTTTTCTGTGATGTAATGATTTAATGACTTAACTATTATTTGTTCAGGTAAAAATTCTAAGAGAGAAAATATGTAGCTTCGTTTTATTTAAAAATTTAAGAGAGCAAAAGAATATAGTAAAAACTTGTAAAAGTATACGAGGTGTGTTCAAAAAATAAGGTGACTTTATGGTTTTCTCAAAAAATATTCATTTATTCCTCAATATTTATGTTGTCCCCTTCAAAGTAATCCCCTTCAGATATAATACACTTGTGCCAACGCTTCTTTCAATCATCGAAGCACTTCTGATAATCATTTTGTGGTATAGCCTTAAGTTCTTTCAGCGATGCAGTTTTTATCTCCTCAATCGTTGAAAATCGATGTCCTTTCATGGGTCTCTTCAGTTTTGCGAAAAGAAAAAAGTCACTGGGGGCCAGTTATAAGCCTTTTGCGAAAATCAGGATCATTATTGACTTCATTCAACATCTCCTGAGCGATGGTCATGTGATGGATCTTTTGATTAAAATTAAGCAGTTTTGGAACAAATTTCGCTGACACACGTCTCATGCCCAAAACGTCCGAAAAGATAGCATGGCATAAGCCAACCGATATGCCAACATCTTCAGCAACTTTTCTGATGGTAATTCGGCGATTTTTCAACACCATTTCTTCCACTGCTTGAACGTTTTCATCTGTTGTTGACGTGCTGGGACGTCCAGGGCGAGGTTCGTCTTCGACATCCTCTTGGCCTTCTTGGAACAGCTTGTACCACTTATACACATTTTTCTTACTCAGAGTAGACTCACTGTATGCAACTGTCAACATTTCATTAATAAGTATCGACCATATCTCTGGGTGATTTTCGAGTCATGCGAAAAAAATTATTTAAATAATTATATTGTTAATGATACTTAGATTTTGCTTAAACAATTGAACAATTATTTATCCTGAATGACAACCAGATATCTATCCTGGAATATTACACAATATAAATAAATATTTCGAAATGTAAAAATTCCAATCTAAACATTGTTTTTATCCCCTACAATATTACTCGAATAATGCATTGAAAATGGATTTCAATATTTTGGCATATAGCTAGAACGAATTAATAGTCCCAGAACAAATCTACAGGATTCGCTGAAGGCCCCTCGACCATATCTCTGGGTGATTTTTTAATCATTAAAAAAAAATATTATTTAAAAAATTATATTATTTATAATATTTATAATTTGTTTAAACAATGAATAAACAAAATTTACCCTGAAGGCAACAACATATAAATCCTGGAATACAATATAATGCAAATAAACTTTTCGAAATGTAAAAACTCCAATTTAAGCATTTTTTTATCCTCACCACTCTCACTCGAACATTCCATTGAAAATGGATTTCAATGTTCGGACATATTGCTAGAACGAAAAAATAGCCCCAGAAAAAATCTAACTGAATCGTTGAATTATATACAATATAATTGTTTAAATAATAATTTTTTTGCATGATTTAAAATTCTTTCAGAGATATGGTCGAGACGCATTAAACGATGCCTTTAGATTTTTTCTCGGACTATTTGTTCGTTCTAGCTATATGTCCGAATATAGAAATTCATTTTGAAAGGCTTTTTTGGCTCGTGCACATAATCAAGTGGCACATCGTAAGATGACGGCTCTCCCCACTCATGAAATTCGCCCCCCTCCCGTGGATTTAACCTCGCTCTCCCAAGTTAGGATGGCATGCCCAGTGATCCCAGATCTGAAACGAGATGTGGTCCAATACTATGACAGGGCTATGTCCGTGTGAATATAGTAGGAGAAGGTATAAAGGACTGGATTGCGCGCGCAACCCATTTCTCCTCTTCTGAATTTGAAAACTCGAAGGTGCACGATTGCCGATCGGAACAGTTCGGCGGTTCTATTTATATCTCTATCCGCTTTTAAATAAAATCAAGAGATTAAGATTTTAATCTTTCCAGATTTCGATGCTAGCGATTCTCATGATTTGCATACTTCGCGCGCCTCTTTATATGCGCATATTTTGAGGTTACGTTATTTCAAGCATAAAATAT
>NC_046660.1:121630906-121632416 GCF_010883055.1 Belonocnema kinseyi | reverse complement strand
TGTGTGAAAAATGGAATCCAGTGCTCTAAAACTCTTGAAATGTTGAGAGTTGCATACGGTGAGTCTACTCTGAGTAAGAAAAATGTGTATAAGTGGTACAAGGTGTTCCAAGAAGGCTGAGAGGATGTCGAAGACGAACATCGCCCCGGACGTCCCAGCACGTCAACAACAGATGAAAACGTTCAAGCAGTGGAAGAAATGGTTTTGAAAAATCGCCGAATTACCATCAGAGAAGTTGCTGAAGATGTTGGCATATCGGTTGGCTCATGCCATGCTATCTTTTCGGACGTTTTGGGCATGATACGTGTGTCAGCGAAATTTGTTCCAAAACTGCCTAATTTTGATCAAAAGATCCATCGCATGACCATCGTTCAGGAGACGTTGAATGAAGTCAATAATGATCCTGATTTTCTCAAAAGGGTTATAACTGGGGAAGAATCGTGGGTATATGGTTATGACGTCGAAACTAAAGCCCAATCGTCTCAGTGGAAGCATCCTGAGTCTCCAAGACCGAAAAAAGCACGTCAAGTTCGGTCAAATGTGAAGGTTGTGCTCACTGTCTTCTTTGATTACCGTGGCGTAGTGCATCAGGAATTCTTACCACAAGGTCGTATGGTCAAGAAGGAGTATTACCTTCAAGTTATGCGCCGTTTGCGAGAGGCGATACGCAAAAATGTCCGGAACTTTGGTAAAACTATTCGTGGCTTTTGCATCACGATAATGCACCTGCTCATTCATCGTTGCTTGTGAAAGATTTTCTGACCAAAAATAGCACCACGGTCATGCCTCAGCCTCCATATTCACCCGATTTGGCCCTAGTGACTTTTTTCTTTTCCCAAAACTGAAGAGACCCATGAAAGGACATCGATTTTCAAGAAAACCATAAAGTCACCTTATTTTTTGAACACACCTCGTATGTTCCAATACTGAAATCCATTTTCAATAATTTTTTTGACAGAGTGGATGGGATGAAAACAATGTTTTAATTGAAAGTTTTACATTTCGTAAAATTTATTCGAATCCTATAATATTCCAAGATAGATATCTGGTTGTCATTCAGGTTCATCGTTGTTCACTTATTGTTTAAACAAATTATAACTATTATAAACAATATAATTGTTTGAATAATAATATTTTTTGTATGATTCGAAATATATAAAAAATGTTTGACTGATGAATTGTTCACTGAGGGTGGTTGGCTCAAGTTGAAAATAATATTAATTTTATTTAGCTTGTGTCTATTGGGGTTTATTTAACATTATTGTAGATTAAATCATGAAAAATGGAATTTTTTTCATGATTAGTGTAATTGTTTAAATAATATTTTTCTTTTCATTGATTCAAAAATCATCTGGGTGAATTTTGACAGAAATGTTGACCTGTTCATTCACAAAAATAAAAGTTCGAACTGTGGTAAATGAGGACAGTAAAGAAGATTAAATTATCAATAAATATGAAACTAAATCATATAAATACACAAAGCTTTAAAAAAATTAATAAATGATAGTAC
>NC_046660.1:121625293-121630806 GCF_010883055.1 Belonocnema kinseyi | reverse complement strand
GTATGAATACAATTATATAATTGTATTATATGAATATATTCAGGTATCAAAGGGTCTCAAATAGCTCTTTGGGCGTTTCAATTAACATGGTCGCTATAGTATTAGGTATTTCATATTCGGTGGAGAAAATACAAAATGCTTGCACGCCGAGTACTAAAAAATATTATCAAATTTGAGAAAAAAGTGATATTTCACCATAAGGTTTTCAATTAAATACTAACATCTTGAAAAATGAAGCCACTGAATTGATATGATTTCTCATGTTAGTATTATCGGCTATCTGCTACGGTGGTCTTGTTGAGACGAGTGGTATGTTCGCTGGAGTATTTTGCTCTTTTTCTTGATAAAGAGCTTTATGTCCCCCTTTGTGTAAAAGGGATAGCTGATCTCTTGAATACTGAGGCGTTTTATGAGAACATTCCGGATACATATTGTCCCGACGTTCATGTAACCCCTGCATGTATGCTCTTCGCGCCGGTGAACTTCCTTGCCTTCCTTGGTAAGGATGTCCCTCCTGAGTTAATCCGACCATTTAAAGCGATGTTTTTGCGTTTGTCCAAGGCCATTGGTTCGGTCCTATTGCCACTCCCAACTGAACCATGGCCTCCATCCGAGAGATGCCTATTGTGGGTGGTACTGCGCGATGCTGGTGACATAACTGCATAATTCGCTTCATTGGGGAGTTAGCCCAATGCATCGTGGGTGACTGCAAGAGCTAGAGCTCTAGGGCGATGGGGTCGCCACTTACCTATTAATATTATTTAATTTTATTCAAAAATTTTTCTCGGATGAACCCGGTTGTACATAATAGCCATAGACTAAGTTAAGTGACGGATGAAATTAGGATGTTATTACGTTCCTTTTCGTTTTTTTTATATAAAATACGACTACCACATAATTTTGACATTGTGCCTGCGTAGATTCATTATGTTCTTATAATTTTTTAGACTAACCTTAGTTTTTAGCGAAATTCTTTTAGATTTATCGAAATAATTGTCAAATATCTAAAAATTCCCCTTAATTTCGTTCGAACCCCTGGTTATAAGTTAATTTAATACGATGCTTGAAACCTTCTACGTTGATGTTGTAGGTATACAATTACGGGCAATCCCGAGCGTTGGAGGTGACAACAGTTACGTCTGAATGCTTTCTTAGAGATACCATCTGTCACTGTATAGTTTTTTAGTCGCTTGCTTCCTGATGGCGAAGAAAGTTCCCTACAATGCGACAGGTGTTCAATAAAACTGCTTTCTGAGTTGCTGCCAATACCCTTCTAACTCGATATGGTCTTTATTCATGCATTCACTCGCAAATTTTCGGTTAAATGGACAAGAGATGTCAATTATGTAGAATCTGTCCACTTTTTTTCGCATCATGATGTAACCTCGATTGGTTCGGATGTAATGATCCATTTATATTGTAACATCCCAATATAAGATGCAAACTTCGCTTTCTGAAACGAGCATTTGCATGTATCTATAGAAAGGCATCAATTCTTTTTAGAGTCCTAGGTTTAGGGCTAGGTGTTGATGCACAGTACCCGCTACATCATTATGCCTGTACGTACATTCTCTCTGAGCCATTCGGTATCTCCACATAATCGGCACCGGTCAACTACGTCTTCATATACCACGTGTTTGCGATAATTCTTGGTTCTAAAAACCTTGTCCTGTATCGCAATGACGAATCCTTTCGTCTCTGAATACAGAACAACCTTTCTTAGTTCTATGGTTTCTGCCCTGATATTTAAGACCCCATCTGGGAACAATTTCAAGGGCTTGTAGTCAAGATCCGCTTTACAGACGGTGCTGTAAAGCGCAACATTTTGTTTGCTGTTAAAATAGTATCGCAACTGTATAACTTGTGACTAATACAGTTTTTTGACATCTACAACGCCCCTACCCTCTACATGTCTTGGTATAACTACTCCTTCAATCTCTGCATTTTTATGGTGCATTCGATGCTTCGCCATTTGTATGCAGACGATTCTGTGAAACTTTTAAAGGTCGGTGTTAGACAACTTGATGAGCCCGAAAGAGCACGTGAGGTGAATGATGGCATATTTGTTAATTGCCCTGATCTATTTTTGCTGGGAAACCCATACAAAAAAGCACCTGATACTCTACCCTCAGCGCTCTTGTAGAAAAGAGTTCAATCCAAAATAATTTTTCGTAGTTATTTATCATGAACAAGTTCACCAGATTTGATCAAGAAAGACAGTTTTATATAATCACTACAGGTATTGGACATAAAAGTGGCCTACATGCAGGAAACCCCCCACACAGGCTTTGAAAGATTTTATGATTAATTGATTAATGAGATGGAATGCCTTTAAAGGATGCTAGGTATTTTTGATTATCTTCATTTCGGCTTTTAGGACATTTGCAATATATCCCATTTTGCAAATCCCAGTTTGAGCGAAGTTCTAGGCATTTTAGGACCTACTGGCAAGATGTCTGCACGTTGATGGCCAGGCAGTGAGGGTGCCTCTTCATTGGACTAAATTTCGTGATACAAATTTATTTTTTTCTAATTGAATATACAGGTTGGACACGATGGGGCTCACCAAAAGTATAGAACCCTCCTTGCACACCAATGCTATTCGTTTAGACGTGTATGCCGGGTTGCCTTCTCCATTCCTCTTCCTTCTTCCTTCTCTTCTTCTCCATCTTACTCAAAACCCCCTTCACGTATGCTACTCCCCTTTTGTCCCCTCTTACATGCAGCATTAACTCCATGCTTATCCCGCTCTACCTTCCTTCCTCGTGCATCCTTCTCACTTCATCCATCTGCAATCCATTAATTCTGAAACAACTTTCCCTTTCCACCTCCATATTTGCACCACTATGTCTGTTCTCCTTCTTCAACCAATACTCCCTGACCAGCTTACTTCCCCATTGTTCCAAAAATTTTTCCTCATATTTACACGCTGGACTCCCTGTTATAATCCAAAAACTCGTTCTGCCTGTCTCCCTCCTGACAATATAGTTCAGCGTATTCCTTGCCAAACCCAGTGTCCACTTTACATACCTCTCCTGTATTCTATTCACCTCCTTACTTACTTTCAACCCACATCTCCACTCCGTAAAATAGAACACTCGTCACTAGCGAATCAAACAATTTCATCCTCCTTGCAAAATCATCTGCGAACAATTCTTCCATAGCTCCCACACCGACTTCATCACCACATTTGCTCTTCTCACCCTCTCTTTTATATGACCATCCACCCCCCAATTCTTTCAAAGCAGGAAGCTCAGATACACAAAATCTTTCACCTCCTGCACCGCTTTTCCCTTCCACTTCCACTCCCCTCCCTTATCTCTCCCACCTCCTTTCCTGAACACCATAACCTTCGAATTGTCCGCATTTAACTCTAACCTATTTTTGTCCAAATATCTTCTCAACCTTTTCATCATCTTCTTTAAAGCCTCTTCGCTCTTTGTTAGCAGCAATATGTCATCTGCATACGCGCGTGACCATATCCTGACTCCTCGTACCCTGACTCCTCCTACCACTCCGACCACTAGCTTACTTTCCATATCCGCGATCAAAATTTCAAAAAGCGTTGGGCTAAGCGGGCACCCTTGCCTTAACCCCTATCCATCCAGAATCCCTCAGAGATTCCCTCCCACCTCTCACATTATCTTTCTTCTTCTCATATACCTGTCTTACCCTCTCGATCAGGCCCCTCTTCACTCACCTGTCTTTTATTGCCTCCCACAATCTCCCCCTATCCACCGAAGGGAACGTGCCTTTTAGATCTACAAAAAACGTGTACACTTTGGCACCCTTTTTGGTTAGTTCTATATTCACCGCGTGCTGCAAGACGTAAATGTGGTCAATGGTACTCCTTCCCTGCCTAAAGTCCGCCTGCGTCACCGGCAAAATTCCTTTACTATCAACATCTTTGCGCAGCCTATGTGTCAATACCATCGCGTATATTTTGTACGCAGTATTCATTAGCGTAATTCCTCTATAATTTTCCTGCCTCTCCCTATCCCCTTTCTTATACAGTGGTACGATTAACCCTTCTCTCCACCTCCATACTTTTTTCACTATCCCATTCAGGCTTCTCTATCTCCTTGTCATTCAGTTTCTCTCCATCTACCTCCCTCGTTCTTCTAATCCCCTCATCTCTTTTTCGTGTATCTGATCCCTGAATTAATTCCTTACAAAATTTTCTCCGTTAGGCGCTCCCTATCTTTTCACTTATTCCCACCCTACGTTTCCTAAACCTATTAATTATGTTCCGCACGTCCTCTTCTGTCTTAACACTTCTTAACTCCTCTTCCAGCTCTTTTTCCTTTTCCTGCTCTTTCTTCTTACACATCGTTCTAAACTCCTTCCTCATGTTTACGTACTCCTTCCGTGTTGCGGTTTCTTCCTTCCATTTCCTGTACTTCTTTTTTACCTTTCTATTAATTATTTTACGTTCCCTATCCCACTACGGCTTTACCATAGTTTTCTTCTTCTTCCTAAATACCTACTTTTGCACATAACCTTTCACTTTCTCTTTTAGATCCTCCCATATCTCGTCCACAGACTCCCTCTCAAAGCTTACGTTGCCCAACTGCTCCTGATACTTCTCTATCGCCTCTGTCCCCTGTGCTACCATCTCGCCTATCGACCCTTCTTTCCCGCCCTGCCTTTCGCCAGCCTCCCTCTGTATCCACAAACCGCCCAGTCTCCACAAACCGCCCAGTCTCTGTCCTCCATCCAGTCTCTTAGAATCTCCCCCTTGTTATTTATCATCTTATCCTTCAATTTTCTTTCGAAGCTCTTCCCTTCCCGGTACAGGCACCCTTCCCCCCAAATTTCCTTTAATCCATCCCTAACCCCTGTTATAATTCCCCCATTAGTCCTTTCTTTCCTCTTTACTTTGACCGCCTTCTGTATCCTCCACCTATACCTCCTTGGGAACTTTCGCTCTACTCTATCTCATTCCGTTCTCTCTACTCATGTCTCTACGAGTCTAATCACATTAAATTGCTAAATATACTTTTGAAATCCTCATATTTCTTTTTTCCCCCTGCTACGTTCCAGTACAGCACCTTTAACACTCCTCCACCCTTCTTTATTCCCACCCCCTACTTCCAACGAAACAAGTTCCCCTGCACCTGCTTCAACACCTCCTTCTCCTCCTCCTTTATCGTCTATTTTTATTTTCCGGTACCCTACCTTGGCCGCTCTTCCTTCACTTTTTCCCATCCATTCTAACTTTCCCTGTGAACTGCTTCCATTACCGACCTGCCCTCTACCTTCTCCAGCCTCTTTTCTGGCCTTTCCATCTACTTTATTTTTTCCTCTTTTTCCTTCCTTACTGACACAAGTTTCCTCTTCAATCCTTCTGCTTTACCCTCTCTGCTCTTTCACTTGCTTTTCGCATCTCTCATCTCTTACCTTCAGGTCCTCCCTCATCATTTCCATCTGCTCCATAGACCCCATATGGCCTCTCTAAAGGCTTTGATCTCGCCTATCAGCACCCCGAGAGCTTCCTTTTTCGTCTGCCCCTC
>NC_046660.1:121621254-121625278 GCF_010883055.1 Belonocnema kinseyi | reverse complement strand
GGGGGGGGGGGGTGACCTACGTGTTCGTACGTTTTTTGAAAGGGACCCCTGAGCGCGCTTTTCTCGGAATCTGATTGCTTTCCCGTTTCTTCTTCAAGAGATCCTCCTCTCACTTTCACTGAACGCTCTATCCCTTGCCTTATCGCTTTCTTCGCTCCGATTATTCCCCCTCCCTGACGCGCCACTCTACACCAGGCCACGCACAGCTGGCCGTCGTGTTCTTCTGGAAATTTCCTTCCCGTCTAATTCACTACTAGCACTGCCAGTACTCCCGCTCTTCCGCTCTTCCGTCGGTAACTGTAACCTATCCATACATACAAGTACAAACTGCAGCCAACATATGGCTCTTAAAGCTGCTGTCGCTTACCGCCCTAAAATTTCAGTTTCTTTGTCCTATTTCGACTCTTACATCCCCTGCAGAGACCCTTTTCTCACCCCTAATATCCACCAGCACTACGCGAACCACCCTTGTCCGCCATGAAGGCCCAAACTCCTGACCACAAAACTACCCGCTCCCTTGCAAACCTAACCTCACTTTCCCTATTCAGCCAAATCCTCACCCCCCTCCCCCCGTACTCACCTCCTAGACTGCATTCCACACAATATTGGCAGAAACATTTTTTTCACGCAAAACGTTTTTGTTCTTGTTTAACACTTCAAAATTTTCGATACGTATTTTTTTATTTCAATATGACACGCAAAGTTTCCGAGAATTTCTTAAAAAATTTTATATTATTTTAATTGAAAAAGGTACTCTTTTATGATATGATTTATGATGTGATTAATGAAGGTCAAGCGACCATGGCAGCGATTCAAAGGGGCCTTCTCTACCTATCCACTGACCTCGACAAATTTCATTCAGAATATTTCTAACGACAATAGCGTAATATGGGGCCGCGCCATCCTGTTGTAGCCACATTCTCACTTATGTGAATAGGTCGACGTTTTCAATAAAATTGGAAGTTCGTCTCGAAGTAACTGTAAATAACTATCTCTATCGATATCGCGATAAAAAAATATAGATCTACTAAATATCCATTAACGATATCACATCAAACAGTTACATTCCAGCGATGTTGATGGTCAATCTCTTGCAGAGAATAACTGGCGACTGTCCCGCTCCCTCGTGTCTGGCTCTCTGTCCACTGATCTTTAGTGTCAATTTCGTGAGACAAGTGGCGCTCCGGTTCTCACTTGAGGTGACGAACCGAGACGCCACTCTGTAGAGTCATTTGTTACACTGAGCTTAAAGCGAGCAGATCGTCCTATAGTAAGGGATATATTGTCAAGGAATTTGATAGAAAACTAATTATACAAGGAAAACAAAATGAGAGGAACAATGAGAGGAGCGAGGTAGCTGTCAGGTAGGCGCCACTTCCAATAATTGTGGTAGAGATTTCCTAGTAAATTCTTCATTTCAACGCTGTGTATCGAAGTAGTAGACTCACGCCGTTGAAATTTGTTACTTTCTGACCTCGGAAAAGGTCATGGTCTCTTTTATTGTAAGTAAATTCAGTGTTTCGTGGTCGTGGGTTAATTGGAATTTATAGTTCCAATCTAACTGATGGTTTCTTCCACCCCATTATTCTATGACGTCGTTATAATTCACGGGAATCCTAAAGGAAAAATGAGATAAACTAGCCTCGAGTGAGCTAACAAAGATCGTACTACTTTTGGGAATACGGGTTCCTCCCTGTAAAGTTTCATTTCGAAATTGATTAAAATTGAACATTTAAATCGATTAAACTGAAATTCTTCAGTGATTGTTCAACCTAACCCCTCTTTCATGCGCCATTCCTTACGCACACTACTCTGTCAGAGCGATCCGAGCATTAAAGTAATCTGTCAAGCTTTCGTAAATTTTGGTAAAAATTATCTGGCGCCCTCCCAGAAAATTGCTGGACTCATCTACGAGTCCAATTAAATTAGTAAAATCGATATGAACGACTAATTGGGCAAAAACCAGTTATAGTACCAAAACAGAAAACGATCGCAGCAATTGTCATTCTTTTTGTCAAGCGACCCAAAGGGAATATAGGTCGTACTTAAATTAGCCTGTATTTTTTGTATTTCGTTATTTCTCATTTCAAGAGTTTAAACAAACACTTTGAGAGAAAGAGTTCAATTATGTCTTCAACTAAAAATGTATCAAAGTTTGTGAAACCTGATAGATGCTGCAATCACTTTGGTTATGACGGACACGTTGGCAAAGACTTATGAATTATTTCCAAAAATGTTCACAATAAATTCCCGAAATTGTTGTCATTAGCAAGAATTTTTTCCAAATGTAGAAAGGAGTTCGCAACAATTCAGTCCAAAATAGTTAGAATGAGATACAATCTCCAGACTCTGTTGATGGTTAAAATTAAAAATTTAAACCTATTAAAATGAAGTGCTTCAGTGATTGTGCATCCTAACCCCTCTTTCATGCGTCACTCCTTACTCAAACCACTCTATCAGAGCGGTTCGAGCATTAAAGTAATCTATAAAGTTTTGTTAAATTTGGGTAAAAATTATCTGGCGACCTTCAGGTAAATTGTTGGACTCATCTACGAGTCCAATTAAATTAGTAAAATCGATATAAACGACTAATTGGGCAAAAACCAGTTATAGTACCAAAACAGAAAAAGGTCGCAACAATCGTCATTTGTTTGTCAAGCAACCCAAAGGGAATATAGGTCGTACTTAAATTAGCCTGTATTTTTTGTACTTCGTTTATTTCTCATTTCAAGAGAGTAGACAAATACGTTGAGAAAAAGAGTTCAGTTATGTCTGCAACTAAAAATGTATCGAAGTTTGTGAAACCTGATAGTTGATGCAATCCCTTTGGTTATGACGGACACGTTGGTAAAGACTTACGCATTATTTCCAAAAATGTTCACAATAAATTCCCGAAATTGTTATCATTAGCAAGAATTCGTTCCAAATGTAGAAAGGAGTTCGCAACAATTCAGAAATAAATTTGCCATACGGCTGCAAACATTTAGCCCACATGATTTTATTTCTAAAAATCAACTAAACTATTTATCTAATCGGAAAAAGAAACAAAATCGTCATGAAGTTCTAGTTCATACAGACTTTTCTAAAAACTTTTCTTATGTTGTGTAAAATGCCTAAAATAAAACGGATGGTGCCAAATGTTTCAAAAAATATTTATATAAGTGATGGTGCTAAACAGCACTACAAAAATAAATACCAAAGGCAAAACCTTGTAAACCATAAGAATGATTTAGGCATCAAAGCCGAATTGCACTGTTATGGTTCTGCTCACGGCAAGGTATGACCCGATAGGAGCTACGTTTAAAAGAGAAGCAACTCGTGCAAGTCTGCTATTTTTAAAGAAATCGAAAAATGGTGTTAATTCGACGATTTGAAGTATTTTTTGAGATTAGGGACGAATAGTGACCAGATAGGGTTTAACTAACATTAGAACCGGATTTAGCGAGGTAGAAAGCCATATTGGAACTGCCATGTTGTTTTTTTTTAAATTTTACTAAACGACCTTCGATAGAGTTTTTAAGTACGAAACTTTTGAGCCGTATAACTTTCAAATCGATGCTAATATTTCTGGGCAGCCCACTGTGCATCGATTTGAAAGTTATACGGCTCAAAAGTTTCGTACTTAAAAACTCTATCGAGTTTTTTTATCGTGCTAATCTGAAAAATTGCACCCGCTTCCAGCGAAATCGCGGTAAAATTTCAGCCATAACCACGTCTCACAACCGTCAGATAGGTGGTTACAGTCTGTAAAGGAATCAATACGACGATCCAGCAAAAGCCTCGTGGACCCTAAGAACACGGAGCGACCCAAGGACAACCGCCTTCTGCATTTTTTCCGCAAGTGTTCTAGCATATTGTTGATACGCAGGGATGCTTTTTAGGCTATTAGAAAGTGAAAGCTTGGCACCACCAAGAGCGCCGCTGAAAAGGACGATCAGTTTAACAGAATATTCCGGGTACAATCGTTGCAACTCCCTTATAAGGTCTCGATACCTCTCTTTCTTTTCATTCTCCTTGGCTATGA
>NC_046660.1:121620064-121621154 GCF_010883055.1 Belonocnema kinseyi | reverse complement strand
ATCTGAGGGGGATTACTTTAAAGGGGACAACATAAATATTGAGGAATAAATGAATATTTTTTGAGAAAACCATAAAGTCACCTTATTTTTTGAACACACCTCATACAGTAGAAAGTTTCTTTCAGAACGTTTTCTCTTCTTACAAGACTGTTTTATTACAATGAAATTTTCTTGTTCGGACAGTAGACCAAAAGTAATTCAAACACTACGACGAACCAAAAAACTAAATTCTCTAAGGTTTAGAGTAAATGAATTGTAAGCAAACTTAAATTGAAAGAATTGCAATTTAAATTTTTCTCTCTTTTTGCCCTATGTTGAAAAAAATCATAAGTATTCAATCTCTCGACGTAGATACACAGAGTCGAAGACTTAATGTATTTCCACAGAGTGAAAGAATTGACAAAAATTCTATTCGAACATTTTATTCAAATGGAAATTACGTACATTATTCTCTTTTATTGCGATTACTTAAAGCAAGAATTCACTTTTCAATCTTTTAACTCTACCTTCTCTTACAATAGAAGATTAGTTAGTGTTTAACACTGTTCAAAATCCTACTCTTCCTTTTGTTGATTTTAGAGTTGATAGGTTTTAAGATACACTAGATTTTCTTTTATTCAATTTTCAAAATTAATAGTTTCATTTCTTTCATAATTCGAAAAATAATTTTTTTTAAATCGGCCTACGTCGATATCGACCTGGCTACCAAACTGCAGGTTATCGGTTAAGTACTCCTTTTTATTTATGGAATCGTTTTTCGCTTTTTCGTACGGGAAAATGTTGTACCTTCTCGGGAAAGGCATTGGAAATCACTGGTAGAGATCACGGTTCATTTTAATATTTAAACTCCGGGACTTTTAATTTGGGTAAAATATGTATTCCACGACAATAGGAACGCTCTGATTAATTAAGTTAAGGGGGCGACCCATGTAACACCTCAAAAATAAGGGTATATTTTTAGATTTTTTTGGAGATGAAGAAAATATCGCGAGGAAGTAGGCAAAGGAGCATTTCTGTACAAAGCAACGGAGGAGGCTGCTGAAACACTCGGACTTGACTTCAGTATTAGGGGTGAGCAAAATGCATCAAA
>NC_046660.1:121603580-121619964 GCF_010883055.1 Belonocnema kinseyi | reverse complement strand
TGAAAGAGGGAGCTCTTCTTAATATTTTGACACCAAAATCATGTCGATACACCTTACCGACTGCGAGTAAAGCCACCCACGCTTTAACTTAACAGACTGTACCCGCAATTCATCCCCAGTTATAGCCCTTTTGAGAAAATCAGGATCATTATTGACTTCATTCAACATCTCCTGAGCGATGGTTATGCGATGGATCTTTTGATCAAAATTAAGCAGTTTTGGAACAAATTGCGCTGACACACGTCTCATGCCCAAAACGTCCGAAAAGATAGCATGGCATGAGCCAACCGATATGCCGACATCTTTAGCAACTTCTCTGATGGTAATTCGGCGATTTTTCAACACCATTTCTGCCACTGCTTGAACGTTATCATTTGTTGTTGACGTGCTGGGACGTCCAGGGCGAGGTTCGTCTTCGACATCCTCTCGGCCTTCTTGGAACAGCTTGTACCACTTATACACATTTTTTTTACTCAGAGTAGACTCACCGTATGCAACTGTCAACATATTAAGAGTTTTCGAACACTGGATTCCATTTTTCACACAAAATTTAATGCAAGCTCTTTGCTCCATTTTTTTCGAAAGAAGAAAATTGCCGAGCAAACCAAACCCTTCCAACCTTTTACGCCTCTGCCAGAAAAACAACACGAGCTACATAGTCAAAACTGTGAACATATGATGGATGGATCGTGCCTACATGAGTGGTCAAACCTATAAATCGACGTGAATCACCCGTATAAGAACATTTGCCAGTATTAGCTCGAGATCAAGTAGAAATAATAGACATGGATTTTGAAATCGCTCATGAGCAACGGCAACAGGCGTTTAGGGAAGAAAATCAAACACTGGATAGGAATATCTGAATTACGGGAGAAAACCCATAAATAATAGAAATTCCCGATAGTGAAATTTCTAACGTAGAAACCGAATTGTTCGAATCTGGTTCAGGACACTATATCAAAGTCAAATCGAAGCAAATAAAAATTCTAGACAATTGCGTTATAGCTTGCTCAGCCCTCACTAATTAATTAGTTCGTTAAAATCTAAGAAAATCACTTTGACTATTCCTGGGAATAGTATTTGTGAGAAGGCGACAATTTCGTAGTAAGTTTGCTTATTAGAAAGCTTTGAAAAACTGTACAAAAATGCCTAACCCGGGCGATACTACACCTGATCCAGGTTTGAATACATCAGAGGTGAATGTTTCAGGGAATCTACCTAACATTTAAAATAGGGGTACCCTGCTTAAACTAAATGCAAGGACTGCAATGGCATCCGTCCTGAAATGTATGATCCTTCCACAGAGTACTTACCACATTCTAGTGTTCGATGGTAAGGAACCACCTCTAAAGGAATTCATTCAGGACGTTGCATATCGTGCTCTTTATTTTACTAGTGCTACAGAACCAGGATTCATTAAGGCAGTCCTATCTAAGCTTAAGGGAATCGCTAGGGAAAGCGTTCGCGGAAAACAGTTGGGAAAAGTCGATGACCATATTGCTAACAAGGTTTGTGAGCGGAGCTCGACATGCCCTAGCAGAAAAATATACTGAGGTGAACGGAGGAATCAAGGAAAGTGATAGTATGATAAAGCCTATTACTGATTGCGCATTAGCTGCATTTGTCAGGGGTCTTCCTACTCAAATGTCTGTGTTTGTGGATGCCCGTAACCCTAAAACAATTAAGGAAGCATACGACCATGCTAAGTATTTTGAGAAAATATTTAAAAAATCGAATGACATCTTAACAACGGAGAATGTAACAACGGAATTATATCACATTTCCCAAACTAAGGAAAAGACTCCGGAGATTACAGGGGCTACGAGCCAATACCCTCCTCATCTACAATTTCCATATGGCTATCCTCCATATAACTCACAATATCCTCCTGACAACAAGTACCAAAACATGTCCTGGAGAGGGGAAGGAAAAGTAACCGGAAGTTTAACTCCATTTAGGCCAGCATAACCGAAACCCCTGGCAAATTTAAGCCCCCAGCAGACTCCTTGTCCGGACGCGGCAACGAGTCAACATTCCAAGGAGCGTCCAACCAAACACATACAGGTCCCGCATAGTACTATCGGGTCCTCCAAACAGCTCAAAATGCGGTATTCTTGACAGGCATAACGCAACATCCTGTGAAAACGATTGGAACCGCTAACATCTCGTAATTCAGCGTCTCCGAGGAATTTCATGTAATGAAGGACGATTTACCAATTTCACCAGATGGAATTATCGGAAGACCTTACTAGAATATCAATGGGCCGAAAATTGTTCAGATATACCCTTCTGCAAAAACAATTAGAAAGTGGTATTATTGTTACATCTGAATCTACTTACAGTGCACCTTTATTGATAATCCCAAAGAAGATTGATGCTTCAGGGGAGAAAAAATTTCGAATCGTAGCTGATTATCGAGCTCTTAATAAGAAAGTGATAGGAGATGGCTATCCCCTCCCTAGCATAACAGACATTCTCAACCAATTAGGCCTAGAAGAACATGATGTTAAGACAAGACGGCTATTCGATCGCCTGCGAGCGCCAACCTTAAATTACAGCCTGATAAATGCGACTACCTCAGAACTGAAGTAGCGTATCTGGGCCACATAATTGGGAAGGACGGAGTGAAGCCAAAACCCAATAAAATAATTTCAATTAAAATCTTCCCATGCCTTAACACCGTGAAAGAAGTCAGACAATTTATGGGACTTTCAAGTTATTATCGAAAGTTTATTAAGGACTACGCTAAATTAGCAAAACTCTTGACTGACCTTTTAAAAAAGGAGACTAAGTGGGAGTGGAGACCAACCCAAAAACGTAGTTTTAGAAAAATTCGCAGACAATTATGCAACAAACCGATTCTGCAATATCCTGACTTCGAAAAACTTTTCAAGTTAACAAACGATGTTTCCGGGTACGCAGTGGGTGCCGTGCTGACTCAGGAAAAAGACGGCATGGACATGCCCATTGTTTTTTATTCCGAAGTTATGAACCATTACGAACAGGTGTGTCATGAACCTGAAAAGAAGTGCCTGGCAGTAGTGTACGCGGTAGAGAATTTCCGCCCCTACTTATACGGACGAAAATTTACTCTATCTTGTGATTGCGAGCCTGTCGCAATGTTACTGAAATCTTCCGACTCCAAGAAATCAGATGAATCCTTTTCGGCTCCCCCATCCCCTATCAAAATTGATAAAAACACGGTCTTTACGAGAAGTGAACCCATCTCAAAAGAATTGCAAATATTAGCCATTCATAATCGCTCAAAACAATTCAAAGTTCCAGCTGTAACACGTTCTGCAACCGCCTGAGAAAAAGATAAGGAATCGAAAACCGCAAGCTTGTCAGAACGGCCCACTAGCACAAGGAAAGGTAAATCGAACTCAGAAGCATCTACGCAAGAATCTGAGCCCAAGGTAAATTAATTCTAAGGAGAAATCCTTCTATGTCTGTACCCAAAACCACAATAAAAAGTCATCCTGCGATTTCCAGGAAAACGTCCTTCAAGTCAATTAAATCAAAAGTCATAGAACCTAAAATAGATACCGGAATCACCAGACGAAGAGGAAGGCTAGCTGGGATATCCAGAGGCGACTCTGACGAAACTTACATTCCACCAGCTTACGTGAAACTTCCAGATTTCAAAGAAGATTATCCTGATAAAAGACGACCTAGACACAGAGCAGCAGAGGCCTGCAAAATCTACCAAACCCGTGGTTTTCTCCATTAATAGAACCCCGAGTAGAGGTCTACATTGATGGAGCCTGCAGTTTCGCGGAGAACAAAAGAGCTAGAGCAGGAATGGGAGTGTGGTTCGGACCCAATCACCCGTTGAATGTATTCAAATCAGTTGAAGGGCGACAAACTAATAATCTGGCTGAAATCGAAGCTGCTAAAAAGTCACAGGAAGGAGGAATCAAAAAGATACGTTTAAAAACACATTCAAAGTACCTGATGAGTAGTATCAATGACTGGATATCGAAATGGGAAGCTAACGATTGCAAGACTTACGACAAAAAGCCAGTTAAGAATTGGGAAGAATTGGAAAGATTAAAAAGAACCTTGGCTCCCCTAGATGTCACCTGGGAACATATCCCAAGTCACAGTGGTATCAAAGGAAACGAAGAAGCGGATAGGTTGCCCGTGAAGTGATGGAAAAAGAAGCAAATGTTACCATAAGGGTTTTAGACGAAAGAGAGCGCGTTTCTGACCCGGCATCCGGACTCCGACGGAAGTGAAGACGAATCACAATCGGGAGAGCAAGAAAACAATGGAGAAGCAGGTAATCTGAAAAAAAAACTTCAAAAATCCGTTTCTCAGTTTAATAAAACTGTACAGGTAAGAGGGATGGATTTACACAATATGACCACCATTTCCCTCTACTGGGATCACGAAGGAATGGATGAAGCAATTAATTCGTGCACTTATGTGTCAGAAGGAGAAGAAAATAAAGATATTCTTCAGAATTACGAAAAAACCCTCTATACCAAAGTTGATGAAGAGGTAACAACTCAAGAACTGGAAACCCTGGGGGACGAGGCACTGAATCTATTTACAGGTTAGGAGGAAAATAGAAACACGAAGTAGACATGCTCCAAACTTCAGAAAAGTCTAAAGTTGTTCCGGTTAATTCTACTTCTTTCTTAACTTCTACAATAAACATTGAGATACCATACATTTACCCGCCTTCTCCCCCGATAAATTATCTAGAACTAGAGATACAAAACCCAATATATACCTTTACCGATAAAGCTAATTTTATCCATCAATGGAAAGAACCGCTGAACTACAGACGAGACAACTAGCGCATTTCATTTCAAAGAATTGCGAACTAGGCAACCTCATCTTGAGACTCTTAGTAGCTACATAACGTTTTGATCAGCAAGATCTTTGTGAGCTGCGGTCAATTCTTCGGCAGGTCCTGAGTACTCCACAAGGTCAACATAAAACCTACTCAATCTGAGTCAAGAGACGTCTGTTTGACGAAACTGACTGGAAGATAGTTGTTCAAGGACTAAATAAACTCCGTCTTGCTTTAGAACAAGATGGTCAGACTCAATGCCGAATGGCCATTTCAGGAGATTTTTAAGTTCGTTACCTCAGAATAAAATGACAGAACGCTTTTCAGAAATATTCCGGTGTGGAAACATTATTATCACTCTTTGCCACGGAAGAATCGAAGTTCCTCCTCCGGAACTTAGTCCTAAAATAATTGAAGAATATCACTGTAGCTTGATCGGAGGCCACAAAGGCATCAAAAAAACCTATCAACGGTTTAGAGAACGGTACATATGGCCAGGGTTGTGAGACGAAGATACTCAGTTTATTCGGGGCTGTAGAAGCTGCTTCGAACAAAAATTGGTCAGAGCCCGCATTCGCGAATCTATACTTATTACCGACACACCAGCAGAACCGTTCGATAAAGTGTTATTGGCTACAGTGGGGAAATTAGCAACAATCTTCAACGGATATCGCCACATCCTAACAATGCAAGCTAATTACAGCAAATATTGCATTGCGGTGGCGATACCAAACTTACACACCAACACAATTGCCCATGCAGTGGCCACGACTCTGCTCTCTCAATATGGCGCACCAAGAGCTATGTTGACAGACAGAGGAGGGAGTTTTATCGGAAATATAATGACGAAACTGGAAAAACTATTCCATGTTAAACAATTTACTACTTCGGGTTATAGACCTCAAACCAATAGCTCACTGGAAATGAGCCACATTATGTTAACTGAATATATCAAACACAACGCAAAATTATGGCGATTGGGACAAGCTGCTTCCTTTTGCTATGTTTGCGTAAAATACGTTAGTTCATGAGGCGACGAATTTCAACACGTACGAGCTCGTCTTTGGTCGTATGGCTCGAACGCTATGCTCCTTCCCCCATGGTGAGGAACTAGAAACTTACGGATCGTATCTCCGCGATCTAATCGTCAGACTAAACAAAATTCAAAAGATATCCGCCAACATTCTAAACAAGGCAAAGATTCGCTCTAAGGAATACTATAATAAAATGTCAAGGCCACTGAATGGCAGAATCGGTGATCAAGTAAACTAGATACTCTGGGTGTATGGCTCTACTCCATGGTGGTAAAAACACCTGTAAAAATCAAATGCTTATTCAAACTAGAGGTAAATTTAAACCTCGTAGGCATAGAAATAATTCTACTAGCCCCTGGATGCGAGATGAGAACCAAAGATGCAACGCTACTAGCCTTAGTTGCGTCCGTCGGATCCACCGAAGTCGTCTGCTAGCCAGATACGTTATTGGACCTAGAAATGATCTCACCGATCATAGGTGAAAATCATCAATTAATTCAGTGGCTTGAGCCTTCTACACCAATCGAGTACTAATCAAACTAGGCTGAATCACGGAAATTATGCTGGTTTCTGCATCCTCATGAGTGGATTCGACTTATACCTCGTTCGCTCCTATGTAATCATCAGAGTGATGAAACTGGCGAATAGTACTGGCTTACGCAAGTATTCACGTCAAAGGACCCAGAACGATGAACATCCCAACGAAGACATCGAATACCTAGAGGAAGAACAACAGCCATCAGGGAGCATGAGTAACCCAACTCCTTCGACCACGCCTAGACAACTCCAAAGCGTTTTATGTAGGTCAAATGCGCAGGTCACGCTGCAGACGCAAACATTGCAGCCTCTGTAAATATCATTAAAACAAACAAAAAAAGGTGGGTATTGTCAGTGTCATTCGAAAGAGGAATGATCTAGTGATGAAAAAATAAAATAAATAAAATTCTACCCCGGTTAACCTCCACATAATGCCTGTCTGGTTCGTCGGCATAAAGCGGAAAAGAAATTGTGCAGAGTTCTACCACATTTTTCAACGGAACACCAATTTAATAGGTCTAGAATATAACAATGGAAAATGATTAATTGGAAAAAAATCGATGTCAATTCAGTTTAGAATTAAAAATGAAAATGGGAACATGTTATTTTTTTGTCCCTTTGAAAGTTTGAAAAATTAACAAATTTAAGTGAAATAGAAAAATTTTAAGAACATATTTATTTCTCTATATCAAACAATGATAACAACAAAGTTATAATTCAAGTGCTCTTCTGTAATAATAATATTCCGAACCAAACTTTTAATATGAAATTTTGAAATATTTATAGCAGAATGGTTCCGGATTTTTGAATATTTAAGTTGAAACTATAAATTCGGAATAAAAAATTGAAATAAATAAAACAAGAAACTGACTCCCTCCTTCCCTCGCGCACAGAAGTCCAACATCTCTAAAACTCTCTCTCTTGGCAATATCGCCCTTCGCCGTAAAATACTCACATGGGGATAACTGCGCTAACCAAAATTGAGTTAATCCACTTATGCTGTCACAAGTTCTATCTTTTAAATATTTTTGTACACTTTTTCACATTCACCACAAAAAGTTATAGCACGCACGAAAACTCACACGTGGTTCGAGGAGGTGGACCCTACGGGATTATAACATTAACGCACTATAGCCTTACATAATGCACGTAGCAACGGTAGCTATAATTACCCCCACCTCGTTAACCTGCATTTAATTGTGAAGAATATAATATGGCACTGGTCGCCTCGTATGCATATTATACAGGGTGTTAAAAAGGTTCAGAAAATATAATAAAAAGAAATTCACTCATTGAAGAGATTCACTCAAGAAATTGTATATGCTGACAATATGTGTTCAACTAATGTTATCTCCATCGAATGATGCTGACAGTATACACATAATGAACAAAAAATAAAATGTAGTATTTCGGGGACTAAATACGGGAATTCCGGTGTGGTTTGTGACATACGATCCTGTCACATAAGGATAACTTTCAAAAAGTTTTCCTTATACTAAGTGGTTCAACAATCCTTTTCTATAAGACTCCATACACTATACATAATATAATGTATGAAGTGTTGGTGAATGCCGTAAGTGTAAACCTATCTTCGAATAACAGAAACTTGCTGATATGGCGTGAATACATGCGATTCAACTAGCTCGAGTGCCTCCAAGTGAAGTCTTACTATTATAAAATATTTAAAAACTTCCAACAACCAAATTTGGGAAAGTAGATTAAGTTTCACATTTCCAGCTTAATAAAAATTGCATTATTTCAGGTGAATCGAGTTTTAATCTCCGAGCTTAGCTTGAGTAGCATTAAGTACTAAAAGAACATATCGTGAATGAGATAGAATGAGAGAGAATGAAATTTCGATGTAAGACAGAATGAGAGAGGAAACGAAGGGTAATGGTACAGCAAATGACCTTTAGTAAAAATGCACACATACAGGTTCTCAAGGTTAACATAGTACTTGATTCGTCACATTGAAGGCTCATTAAAGGCTCCTGTGTGACCTACGGCGCAATTAAAAAACCCTATCATAAATAAACTTCCCTAAAAATTAAATATACACTAATCTGAAAATTGAGTACACCAGAATTGAAGGCTCATTTCAGGCTCTCCGACGCCCCCGAAATCAACTTTCCATAACCATCCCTTGACATTAAAAAATACCCCTTACATATAAGTACTGATAAAATTCAGTAAATATGCACAAATCATAAAACTGACTACATCATACTTGAAGGCTCATTGAATTGTTTTTATATGATAGGGGTTGTGTTTTAAAATTTTCATTGTGGATCATGCAAGAGCCTCCAATGACCCTTAAATTCTGGTGTAATCAGTTTTAAGATTAGTGCATATTTAGTGCACTTTGTGAGCACTTTTAAGTAAGGGTTATTTTTTATGTCAAGGGATAGTTTTGGAAAATTGATTTTGGGAGCGTTGAAGAGCCTGAGAAGAGTCTTCAATTCTGCTGTACTTAATTTTCAGATTAGTGCATATTTAATTTTTGGCGTAGCCTATTTATGATAGAGGGTTGTTTTTGAAAAATGGCGCCGTGTGTCATATAAGAGTTTTTCGTGAGCGTTCAATTCTGATATACTCAGATTCATGATTAGTGCATATTTAGTGCACTTTATCAGCACTTTTAAGTAAGGGGTAGTTTTTTTAATGGCGAGAGGTGGTTCGGGAAAATTGATTTTGGGGGCTTTAGAGAGCCAAAAATGAGTCTTTCATTCTGGTGTACTCAATTTTCAGATTAGTGCATATTTAATGTTTAAAGCAGTTTTTTTTATGACAGGGGTTGTTTTTGAATAAATGCGCCATGGGTAATGCAAGAGACTTCAATAAGCCTCTAGTGCTGATGTACTCAGTGTCAAGATTAGTGCATATTTAGTGCACTTTATCAACACTTTTAAGTGAGGGGTAGTTTTTTAATGTCAAGGGATAGTTTTGGAAAATTTATCTAGGGATCGTTGGAGAGCCTAATATGAGCCTTTAATTCTGGTATACTCAATTTTCAGATTAGTGCATATTTAATTTTTAGGGTAGTTTATTTATGATAGGGGATGTTTTTGAAAGTTTTCGCTTAGGTCATACCAGAGACTTTAATGAGCCTTCAATTTTGACTTACTCAGTTTTATGATCAGGGCATATTTAGTGCATTTTATCAGCACTTTTAAGTAGGTGGTAGTTTTTAAATGTCAAGGGATGATTTGGAAAATTTACTTTGGGGGCGTTGGAGAGCCTAAAGTGAGCCTTCCATTCTGGTGTACTCAATTTTAAGATTAGTGCATATTTAATTTTTAGGGTAGTCTATTTATAATAAGGGTTGTTTTTGAAAAATTACGCCGTGGGTCATACAAGAGCTTTTAATGAGCCTTCAATTCTGATATAACCAGTTTTATGATTAGTGAGTATTTAGTGCACTTTATCAGCACTTTTAAGTAAGGGGTAGTTTTTTTATATCAAGGGATAATTTTGGAAACTTGATTTTGGGGACGTTGGAGAGCCTAACATGAGCCCTCAATTCTGATGCACTTAATTTTCTGATTACTGCATATTTAATTTTTGGTGCAGTCTGTTTATGATAGGGGTTCTTTTTGAAAAATTGCGCCGTGGGTCATGCAAGAGTCTTTGATGAGCATTCAATACTGATACACTCACTTTTATGATTAGTGCATATTTAGTGCACTTTATCAGCACTTTTCAGGAAGGGGTAGTTTTTCACATCAAGGGATGCTTTTGGAAAATTGATTTTGGGGGTGTTGGAGAGCTATACTTAATTTTCATAATAATGCATATTTATTTTTTACGGTAGACTTTTATGATATTTTTACCATGGTACAGCAGTACCATAGAACCGAATTAAATTGACAATTTATAAAATAAGCTTTACGTAAAGCTGGCAGTACAATGCATTTTTTTTGAAAAAATACAGATCCCGAAACTTGGCATTTGGGTATTAAATGAGCCTTAAATGATCCCTCAATTATGGCATAGATCTGGCGTTCTTTCAGCAACGTGGTACTTCCTGCTTTACCCACCGGATGTCTGTCGCGTAATGGTTCAGAGAGAATATACACAAAGGCATAATAATATTCCGGACATTATACATCTACAGCTCAACAGAATGGATGCATTTGAATAGATACATTCCAGTGCTCCGTTTTAGAAAAAAAATATTACATCTTATATGTATTAAGAAGTTACTAGCTAGACGGATAATTATGCCCGAGCCAATCGACTCCACATCGTGCTGCGTTTGGAAAAGGGTGGAAGAGTTTACATAATCGAAATGGCTTGTTCACTAAACCGGAATTTGCAGGCAACCTATGCAACCCAGAACCATAACTATACTGCCCTACAGCAGAAAAGCATAGTAAAGCTATATTTTTACCAAAAGTGAGAGTAAGCTATGTTTGGCTATCATGGTTAACATTATAATTTTTAATTACAGTGAAACTCTTCAACAGACCTCCTTTCTATAGCCATT
Source organism: Belonocnema kinseyi (assembly GCF_010883055.1). NCBI lineage: Eukaryota > Metazoa > Arthropoda > Insecta > Hymenoptera > Cynipidae > Belonocnema > Belonocnema kinseyi. The sequence goes on along the minus strand of NC_046660.1, from coordinate 121,609,106 downwards.
CAGAGAATTGACGCCGCGTCGCTGTTAGATGTACTAGGAGCTGCGCGGGGTCTGCGGTTGTCAATTAGGCAAACACTCAGTCTTTAAAAAAAGCGGAGCGGGCTATAAAGAGTTAATTCTCACCCACCTTAAGTCCCAAAATCGGCGCCATAGAAGAGTTTCACTGTATTTTTAATAAAAAATGAATGTTCAAACTTCCAAACATTGAGAAAATTGAACAAATGCAACATAAAAGTGTATGGAAAGTGCCTTGCGACGCCTGAAATTTGTGAAAGAAGATTGGAAGAAAGATACAGAATGATCGAAGGGGTAGGCCTGGTATCAAGATGGATAATCGGTTCTTTCAATTTCAATGTTAAAGATAGAAAATGATTCAAGCGGATAGAGACTAGATCCATTTACTTCCAGCAGGGCAAGCGGAAAAATGCGCTAGTGACATCGGTTAAATTCGGCATGCCATGCAGTGCGTTTGCGGATTTCTCTGGTTGTATCGAGGGCTCAATAATTTTACAGCGAAACACACCGCAAGCGACTTGCCGTACTTCTTAGCTGGGATTTGATTCCATAAAAATCTGCAAGTACATTTTTTAATAGAAATTGTTAAAATAATTATTTTTTCCTTGCAAAATCAGAAAGAACACAAACGTTTTACCATAAAGGGGTACTTGCATTAATGAAAATGTGTTTCGATACTAATGTTCTTAGCGCAAATGGTTTCTCTTGAATACCTTTGTTCCACTCAGAGATCACTTACACTGAGAAAAAGATCTGTTTGAATCAAACATATTCTTTCTTTGTTCGATATAAATAAGCTTTTATTTTAATTTAAAAAAGGAATTTGTTTTTTTCAATAACTCTACACATATGTAAGCTCGAAATAAAGCCTTAACTCCTTGTAATAGGGTTAAGAATGTAGCAAGAAAATAATTTTTCTTTAATATTTAAATTAAATCGCTGGGTAGAACCAAGGTTTACAGAAATTTTCACAAAAAGAACTCTTTCATTTCTCTTACAGATGTCTGAAGTTACTCAAAAATAAAACTGGCGACGGTCTGCAACTGTTGGAAAACCAACCCTTTACTAGCTCGCCTAATGTAACTTGCAAATTTCCAAGGTTTCGCTTAGGTATAGCCTTTACATTACTGCTTACACATTCTACGAACGAACACGCTGACACATTCAACGATTTAAACACCATTTTGAATGCCCAAAACTAAGTGGCGTTGCAGCGCCCCGAAACTGACACGGATGCACCTAGAACTATTATTTGTTTGAATCAAATAAATACTTTCTTTAATTTAAGTATAAGATGTTGAAATAAAATTATTCTTTGGCTTAATGAAATCATTTATTTGAATCAAACAAATAATTTTTTTATTCAATGAGTTTTTGCTTGAATTAAAAAGATCTTTTTCTCAGTGTACAAAGCTTTTTAATTTGGATGGCAGTATAGCGAACTAAGGCATGAAGTAAACACAATATTGAAAAATGTAAACCATACATCGCCTTATCCTACTGTGATTTTGGCTACAGGCAATGTGCACAGGGGGGTTCTGATTTTTCAAAGTCAGATTGTTCATGGTTGCACCCCCTGTTTTATTTAAATGGCCAAAAAAATGACATCCACAAAATTTGAGAGAAATCGTTTAATATTAGCATGTGGCTCAAACCACTAAAATTTTCTCATGCAATTAACACGGGGGAAAGTACCGTAATATTTCAAATGCAGCTAATTTTCTTATATTTCATAGGCATCCTTTGGCTTTTTACAATTATGATATTTAGATTATGTTAAAAAATATACCTACACGAATTTTTTAAAAATTACAAAATGGAGGAGCCCTAAATTTGAACCAAAACTTTCATTTTCACAATTAATAACAAAATCTCGTTAAATTCTTACAAGAGGCAGGTTTATTTATTAGAAAGCTTGTGATGACAATTAAAATTAAAATTTTTGAAAAAATTAAAGATGGCCGCTCAAATTTTGTTTTCCAAACTCATTAATTCTTTGTATCTCGATTAAAACTTTCCGGATGTCTGAAAGGCTACATTGTTGTAAAGAAACATATTTCGTGATGCATAAAAGTCAAAATTGAAATGAAATCATAATGACGTCCAATGAAATACTAAAAAACTAGTATTTTTTATCCTTTTCTTCCAAAGATCTTAAAATTTTAAAGAAAAATCAATTTCACTGTCAAAAAATAAACACTGCTAGAAATTTCTGTATTAAGTTTAATACACATGTTTTGGAATTTTTTCAGATACGTATATTAAAATTAAGATACCACAAAATTTGAAAGTTCAAAGACATATCGGAAATTCAATATGCATTTGTACTAAATTTAATACACATGTGCAATAAATTTCAGATGTGTGTTTGAACTTTCACATTTTGTGTTATCTCACATTTAATATATGTATCTGAAAAAAACTCTAAAACATTTGTATTAAACTTAAGAGGTAACGTCTACGTAGATCCCTGTTTTTGAAGATCGTTTTTGGAATTCTTTCAAAGAAACTTTATATTTGATGCAAAATCTAGTGCATAAATTGAAGTGCATTAATGAGTTTTTACAAAATATTCAAAAACAAAATTGTGCCTATACAGAGCTATAAGCATCAGAGGAATTTTGAGAGAGGCATCCACTACCACCAACTTTTCGTCGTCGCTGTTGATCGGAAACACAAAAATTAAGTTTTTTTTTAAATGTTTCAATTAAAAGCAAGGGAAGTACATAGGGGTTTTGAAAAATAATAAAATTAAAAAAATTGGCGGAAGTTCAAAAAAAAAAATTTTTCGTACAAAAAAATCATGAAAATTCAATCGTAAAACAAAAAGTTTTCAAACAAATCCTACATAGTTCCCTAGAAAATAATGTTATTAGTCTTTTGTCCAAATTTTTAATCAATCAGGTCAAAATTCACTGAATAATTGTGACGGTAGTTTAAAAAAAAGTGGTTTTGAGAAAAGCGCGTTTAAATTTTGAAAACGGGAAACATCGTTGGGCTACCTACAGTGGGAATACCACTGGGATACCTAGCGTCTGATGCTCATAACTCGAAATTTTTTTTTTCGTAAAATCACTTTAGGACGCTCTTTATAACATAATTCTCTACCATTTTAGCTAAAAAAACGATTTTTTGAAAATTTTACGTAGATGCTACCCCTTAATACAGGAATTTCTAACAGTGCACTTCTGTATAGGATACAAGAGAATATAGATTACCTAAAGAATATGTATTAGTTATCGAATTTGAATATATATTTCTTAGGTTATCTATATATGACGTGGAACAAAGGAACTAGCCTTACGATCGAAAATGAGTTTAGGAGAAAAAACGGATCAAAATGAACGCAAGACCAACAAGTAGTACAGGGGCTCTCGTACTAACAAGAACCCGACACAATGATGATTTTTATATTTGATAAGGGAAAGTCTTTCTTATTAAGAATGAATAAAGACTTTATTTTTATTAAATTAAGCCTTAATTTTGAAGAACTAACGCAATTAATTTAACCAAATTAAGTTACCTTTTCACTAAAACGGGCGACTCTAAATTCACTGTAAGCACTCATCAGCTGACATGTCAGGACTGATAGTGTATCTTTGAAAGTAGATTTGGAAATTTTCATTAAAATAAATATGGTGCCTCATTATTATTTTCAAAAAATTACATAACTTTTACAAAGGACCCCGCACTAAATGTATGGGAAAACGGCTTTCGGTGGATTTAGCTGAAACTTTGTAATTTTTAAGGTTATAAGTGCCAGATGAAATATCCGTACAAAAAAAAATCCAAAAAAATTAACAGTCTTAGCGCTATGCGGCGCTAAGCGCTCAAGATCAGTGAATAAAACGAATTACAACAGATTTTTTACAAAAGCGATGTCAACATAGAAATCACGGTTCAGATCGTGGTCTGTCATATTTTCGCCTACACCGTTGACTCATATAGCGCGCTTCTCAAAACGATCAAACACTAAGCGCCCAAGATTTTAACTTGACTAATTAATCAATTCTTTAAAGGCAGAAATGGTACCCAAAGTAACATTAGTAACTAGTGCGCACATTCCGATAATAACAGTATACCCTTCGCAAGAGGGCCGAACGCTAAGCACCCATGATCAGCGAATAGAAGCAAACCCAGTAGCTTTTGCGAAATATTAAATTATTTCTGGCAAGTTCGAATCTTGGGCGCTTAGCGTTTGATCGTTTTGAGAAGCGCGCAACGTAACTCATTGGTTTGGCTAAACATATTACTGACTACTTTCTGATCGCCTATTGTCGCTAAAGTTACTAGGATTGGTTTTATTCGCTGATCTTGAGCGCTTAGCGTTCAACCCTGTTGCGAAGGGTAGAATGTTATTATCGGTCTGTGCGCACTAGTTACTAATGTTACTTTGGGTACTATTTCTGCCTTTAAAGAAGTGATTAGTTAGTCAAGTTAGTCTTGGGCGCTTAGCGTTTAATCGTTTTGAGAAGCGCGCTATATGAGTCAACGATGTAGGCGAAAATATGACAGACCACGATCTGAACCGTGATTTCTATGTTGACATCGCTTTTGTAACAAAATCCGTTGTAATTCTTTTTATTCATTGATCTTGAGCGTTTAGCGACGCATAGCGCTAAAACTGTCAATTTTTTTGGATTTTTTTACGGATATTTCATCCGCCACTTATAACCTTAAAAATTACAAAGTTTCAGCTAAATCCACCGAAAGCCATTTTCCCATACATTTACTGCGGGTTCCTTTAAACAAAATACAAACACATTTTCAGAAAAGATTTAGTGATTCTCAAAACTTAATTTTTTTTAAAGTTTGGCATTTTGGCTAAGATAATAACAAAAAATTAACATTGTTAAATATTCTGGGAAAAGTTGTCAAATTCCATCAAGAAAAAAATATCCCCAGTATACTGCAGCTATAAGAACTTTTTAAGCATCTGGTTTTTTTTTGTAAATTTTTAAGAGCATATTTTGTGTAGGTATATTTTTTTTAACATAATCTAAAGATCATAATTGTACAGAGTCAAAGGATTCCAATCAAATATAAAAAAAATGAACAGCATTCGAAATTTCACGGTACTTTTCTCCATGTTAATTGCATGAAAAAATTTGAAGGCTATCGGTCACATTTTAATACCGAACGACTCCGTTCAAATTTGGTGGAGAAACACTTCTTGCATGGTAAGCAACTGCCTAGACCATCAGGAAGAAAGCGAGTAAAAACCTGTTGAGTTGCAGATGGTAGCCCTAAGAAAGCATCCAGAGGCGACTGTTGTCACCTATAACGCTCGCGGCCGCTGTGTAAGGATAATAGATTAAGAGAGAAATAGAGAGTCACAATGCATTAGAAATATCAGTTGATAGAAACATGGCGCCCCCTACTCGACCGTATACCCGTGATGGTCATTTGATATATACAGGGTGGGCCATTTTAATCTATTTACCAAAAAATCTCAGAATAGTGATATTGTACAAAAAAATTGTTCAGACAAAAGTTGTTCAAGATGAAGGG
>NC_046660.1:121602089-121603480 GCF_010883055.1 Belonocnema kinseyi | reverse complement strand
AGAAACTGCACCACCGACAGTGACCGACATGAGGTAAATGAAAGTGGCCCTCAACCCTTAACATGTGTGCGTCGCGTAGCCATCGTAGGTACTATATGTCGCACGCACACAACCGATATCGGCTTTAACTCAGGCAGATTTAGAATTGAGATTTTTGGTATTTTACTGTTCGATCCCGAAGCAAGCAATTTTGTGACAGATACAATCTGACCGATAAATGAGTCAATTTCGTGTGTTTTTAACTGTCCAGTGTTTCACCTTAAAATCTGTTTGTACATTTTGTATATTTGTGCTATAATTATTATCCATATCTGGTTCAATTTCATGCCAGATTAAGCAAATCTGCAAATACCTCAAGAAATTGTAGGTTATGTTTCTATGTTTACCTTTGAGCTCCACTCTTCTTATCATTGTTTTTAGGTTCTTTTTTTTAAGAATTATCACACCAGGTGCGATCGAAAAATCGTTGGATTATCAACATTAACCCCTAAATATTTGAATTAAAAAAAGAAAGTCAACCACATATTTTAAGTGACAGAAAATTAAAGAAATGTACAACTTCAAGTTGGGTGGTCACTGACTGGAAAAACCGGGAACTATAGCCCAGATTTTTGAACACCAAGAAGTACCTTAGAGTTTAGAGGAAAACCCGGAATTTTCCAGATTAATTTTTTACTTTTGTTGATTTTATCTACATTTTCCTAAAAAGTCATCTTTTTTGGGGTAGCAAAATCAACTATATTGATGAACACTCGTCTATTTCGAACAGCTAATTCGATCTTTTAGATCTTTTAGATTTTAAATTAGAAACAGTTAAATTCATTCAAAAAATACGAATTTTCAACGATATTCTTGAATTCTCAACTTAGAAAAGTAATTTTAAAACAAACAGTTAAATATTTAGTTAAAAAATTAATTAAAAAAAACTATTTTACTAAAATAAATAAATTTTTAACTAAAAGTAAGATTATGAATCTTTAACCAACAAACTGAATCTTAAAGAAAGTAGTCCAACTTTCAACAGAGTTGAGTTTTCTACCTAAAAGGTTGAATTTTCAATGAAATACTTAAATTCTCAACTAAAACAAATTATTTTTCAACCAAACTATTCGATTTTTAACCAAATAGTTAAATTTTCAGTTAAAAATTTTAGTTTTAACCCAGAATATAAATTTTCAACAAAGATTATGAACCTTTAATGAAAAATAAATGATGAAGAAACAGTTAAATTTATATGAAGTATACGAATTTTCAACAAAATACTAGAATCCTTAAAAAAAATAATTTTTAACTTAACAGTTTAATTTTCTGTCAAATAGTTAAATTTCCAGTTTAAAAAATTAATTTTAACCAAAAAAATATTTCCACAAAGAAGTATCGTTTTCAACCAA
>NC_046660.1:121600315-121601989 GCF_010883055.1 Belonocnema kinseyi | reverse complement strand
CTGTCACAAATCTCCAAACAAACTTCCACACAAATCTGTCTCAATCCTCCAAAATATTTACCTCCCCTTTACAATCTCACAATCCCACAATTAGATCTCTCAAAATTTATTGTTTCGGTTGAAGATTCTTAATTTTAGTTGAAAATTCATCGCTTGTTAAAAATTGAACTATTTTATTAAAAAATCTTATTTTGGTTAAAAATTAATTTTTTATTAAATTATAATTAAAAATTTTCTTTGGCTGAAATATCAACTATTGCGTTTTTTGTAAAAAATTGATATTCTTTGATTGGAAATTCCACTCTTTGGTTGAAAGTTAAACTACTTTCTTCATAATTCATCTCTTTTGTTGAAAATTTATTTTCTGGGTTAAAAATCAATTTTTTAAATGAAAATTTATCTATTTGGTTAAAAATTGAACCGTTTGGTTGAAAACTAATTTGTTTTAGTTGAGAATTCAAGTATTTTGTTGAAAATTCAACTTGTTGGTTGCAAGTTGAACTAATTTCTTTAAAATTCATTTTATTTGTAAAAGATTTGTAATGTTACAATTAGTTCAAAATTAATTTCTTTTGTTAAAAAATCTTCTTTTATTTTTAATTAATTTTTTTAACTGAATATTCGACTGTTTGTTTTTCAAATTACTTTTTCTTAGTTGAGAATTTAAGTATTTCGTTGAAAATTGAGTTTTTTGAATGATTTTAAATGTTTCTAATTTAAAATCTAAAAGATCTAAAAGATCGAATTAGCTGTTCGAAATAGACGAGTGTTCATCAATACAGTTGATTTTGCTACCCCAAAAAAGATGACTTTTTAGGAAAATATAGGTAAAATCAACAAAAGTAAAAAATTAATCTGGAAAATTCCGGGTTTTCCTCTAAACTCTAAGGTACTTCTTGGTGTTGAAAAATCTGGGCTATAGTTCCCGGTTTTCCCAGTCAGTGACCACCCAACTTGAAGTTGTACATTTCTTTAATTTTTTGTCACTAAAAATATGTGGTTGACTTTCTTTTTTTAATTCAAATATTTAGGGGTTAATGTTGATAATCCAACGATTTTTCGATCGCACCTGGTGTGATAATTCTTAAAAAAAAGAACCTGAAAACAATGATAAGAAGAGTGGAGCTCAAAGGTAAACATAGAAACATAACCTACAATTTCTTGAGGTATTTGCAGATTTGCTTAATCTGGCATTAAATTGAACCAGATATGGATAATAATTATAGCACAAATATACAAAATGTACAAACAGATTTTAAGGTGAAACACTGGACAGTTAAGAACACACGAAATTGACTCATTTATCTGTCAGATTGTATCTGTTACAAAATTGCTTGCTTCGGGATCGAACAGTAAAATACCAAAAATCTCAATTCTAAATCTGCCTGAGTTAAAGCCGATATCAGGTTGTGTGCGTGCGATATATAGTACCTACGATGGCCACGCGACGTACACATGTTAAGGGTTGTGGGCCACTTTCATTTACCTCATGTCGGTCATTGTCGGTGGTCCCTGTACCAAGGGTTTCTGCTGAATATGGTTACAAAAATAAATAGGCAATCGCGGACAATGGTCCAGGGGTGGTCCCGAAGGAATTAACCCCCAAACGGAGGTGTGAAAACCGTGCCGAAAGCTGAATGGCACCTGGGTGAGGTGTCTAGAACGGTGACTCTG
>NC_046660.1:121599081-121600215 GCF_010883055.1 Belonocnema kinseyi | reverse complement strand
GCATTATTTTCGCGTAAGCCGACCGAGTTTTTGCGCCGATTCATAACCATGGATGAAACCTGGATCCACTACTACACTCCTGAGTCAACGCAACAGGCAAACCAGTGGGTTCCACCAGGCCAAAGTGCTCCGAAGCGTCCAAAAACGCAACAATGGGTCGGGAAGGTTATGGCCTCCGTATTTTGGGATGCACATGGCATAATATTCGTGGACTATCTTGAAAAAGGTAAAACCATAACCGGAGCATACTATTCATCATTACTGGACCGATTGAAAATCGAAATCGCCGAAAAACGACCGCATTTGAAGAAGAAAAAACCGCTTTATCATCACCACAATGCGCCTGTTCATTCATGCTTAGTTGCACAAGCAAAATTGCATGAAATCGGCTTCGAATTGGTTCCTCAGCCACCGTTTTCACCATACCTAGCGCCCAGCGACTATTACCTGTTCCCTAACCTGAAGAGATAGCTCACCGGTAAGCGTTTTTACTCAAATGAGGAGCTCATAGCTGAAACTGAGGCGTATTTTGGAGACCTTCCGATCGAGTACTTTTCGGACAGTATCAAAAAGTTAGAAAATCGTTGGACTCGCTGTATCGACCTAAAAGGAGAGTATGTTCAAAAATAAAACCGGCTTTGGCCCAAAAAACGTCTCCGTGTTTCATTTTTCAGGAACTTATCAGACTGCCTAGCATAACGCCTGCTGACTGCTAAGTAAAGGCGATGCGTTTGAAGTGTAGCAGTCAACAGGCGTTATACGTCTTATATTTTTTCAACTTTTTACCGTTGCAAAAAAAACTATTGCGATATTTCGTGACCTTCTATAGGGAATTTTAACCTAGAATCCGAATTTCAACAATTTAAAAGTTGATTTTGCTGTTTTTTCGAGTTTTTTAAAAAGGAACCGAATGGGACCCAATGGGTTCTTTACGCGTACTTTGTGGAGGCTTTATTTGGTTCCGTCGGTCCGCCAGGGTAGGTTATAAATTGAAAGAAAATTCTCTTCTGTCAAACTGAGTTAATGTTCCTTCGTAAAATTTTTACAAACAATATTTTATAAGGTTTAAAAACTTAACTCAATGTTGTTTTCAGTAAACAATGACTTTTTTATTTATGACATTTTTATTATTAT
>NC_046660.1:121586750-121598981 GCF_010883055.1 Belonocnema kinseyi | reverse complement strand
ACAGGCGTCATTTGAAGGATCAAGCTCGACGAAAATGGTTTACATTAGTGAATAATAATGCCATCTCTTAGAATTTTCAGGTACTTATCAGACTGCCTAGTACGTCTTATATTTTTTTAAACTTTTTACGGTTGCAAAAAATGTATTGCGATTATTTCGTGACCTTCTATAGAAAATTTTATCGTAGAATCCGAATTTCAACAATTTAAAAGTTGATTTTGCTGTTTTTCGAGTTTTTAATAAAGGAACTGAATGGAGACCCAATAGGGTCTTTACGGGTACTTTGTAAAGGCTCCATTCGGTTTCTTCGGTCCACCAGGATATAAACGATGTTATTATGAATTTCATTGTTAAATAATAGAATAGACTAATAATTGTGGATTTGATAACTTGATTTCCACTTGAAAATAATTTTTTTGGTTATTTGACATTTTCAAGATTTGTTAATACGTTCTAGATGGACAAAAAACGATTTCCTTGTGAAAAATCAAGCACTCGCAAAAAATCAACTTTTCAAGAAAAAAACCATGACACCTTGTTTCCCGTATACATTGGATCGATTTATAACTCTTTTTTATATATACCATTACTTTAACAAACGCGAATTAAAATTGAGAACCTACAGGAACCAGATGTGCGATTAGATTTCAGGAATAAGATAAACGAACGCATAGCTGGGGCAACTTGGGAGGAGCTTATAAGAAATAAAGATATAAAAGGCTCATGGACAATGTTCCGAGATATCATTGTTGTGATCAAAGTGTGTGGTAATGCAATTGTAGAAAGAATGTCTGGTTATGCATAGTGGAATGATGAAATTCAGGCTGTCCAAAAAGTAAACAAAAAACGCGTACTGGAGAACTTTGAACATCGCAGGTTCTAGCGATCAGGAAAGAAATAGACGTAAAAATGATTACAGACACAAAAAGTGGATACTCATACAACTAGTGAAGGAAAGTAAAGATTAAATTAGAACAGAACAAGAGAAGAAAATACAAAACGACTTTCAAGGAAGGTAGGAACTGCTTCATAAAAAAGGAAGGAAAATAAAAGTGCATAATTAGTCAACATGAGAAATAGTAAAGGTGAAATGCTATATGGTGTAGACGGGATACTAGACGCTTTGAGAGAATATTTTAGCGGACTTTTCGGAGATGAAGCTGTTGGACACTACAACTGCGATGTAGAACACGATGGGTTAGCAAACTTAATGGAGAAAGTCTGTGTCACTGAGATTAGGAATATACTTAAGAACTTTAAAAACGGTAAGGATGCCGAAGTAGACAGTAGTAACGCTGAAAAGCTTAAACACGGTGGCGAGTACATACCACACGGAGAAACCCAAACACCATTGACTGTTGCGTTTGATACGACTCATTGGTGTTTGTCGTGAAAAAAGCGTCTTAACACCACTGAACGCTGCCAACACACGATTCATTAGTATTCACGCTCGATTCATTAGTGTTTACGCAGTGGCCAGTGATGCCTTACGCAATAAAAATCGAAACACGACTGAGTCTTTCGTGCGCGCCATTGGACTGCATCTACGCATTAATAGTTAATCATATAACAAATCATATACTAATTTACAAAAATGCGATATTTATCGTACCTATTGATTGAATATCTCGGACTTTTGATTTTTTCGTCAAACACTGATGCAGATCAGTGAACTTACATACATAGCCGATGTATTGTTGCACGATTCTGGGACAGGGAAAATTAAAAACGCCTTAATTTTACGTAATATTGTGAATGCTAATGGGAGTGTATTGCAAATTTTATCCAGTTACAAATCAACATTATATATTCGTACTATATATCACGGCTTTGGTACATATTCTGGAAATTCGTAGGAATCACACTTTTTTGTACTTAATAAAATTATCGATAACTATACATTTGACTGTACAAACTAATTTTCGGAAAAATCTTACTACGGCTCATGAAATAAAGATTGTCGCGCTCGAATCCAACGTTTTGGAATGAATTTTTTTGTCATCTGACAGAGTAACGATTCTGGAAACGTAAAATTCTTGAATTTCATTGCTGTCGAAACATCGCCAAGAATCATTATCAAATGAAATATTTTCATGGATGCTGCAGGCTTGATAATGTTCGACGTAGTGTACGAATTCAGTAATTTCTTTAGCGAAGAAATACACATCCCGTGATTCGCTTTCGAATATAGCTTCAACGATAAAAAAACTGATTGTCAATTTCTCCAGGCAGCATCAGTATGATATCTTTCTGTATTAAGTGATTTTTTACTTTAATACAATGAAGCAAACGAATAGTGTCACTACTATGAAAAGGCAAATGTGAAGCATAAAGACAAAAGCCGGGAATTTCTTACGGTTTTTTCGTTTCTAATGTTCCACGATCGAACGATTCTGAAGATACAGGAACATTACTGCGAATTCTGTGATTAAATATTAGTTGCGATTTGATTGCCAAGGTTTTGCAAATGTTGACTCGACTAAGAGTTACACCAGATGTTGTTTTTAAAACTTTATTCTTGCTTTCACATCTCATAGTCGATAACACCCATAATGGTACTTTGCGTCGCATTATTTCTGCGTAGTGCAGAAGAAGATGGTGTTTTACTTTCATAGAATTTAGAATCAATTGTGTTAAAAGAGCGAGATATCCTGAAACTAAGGTCTCCAAATTAAAATATGCACCTTCGTTTACAGCAGGTGAAGAAACTATGTCCAGAATTTATTTTAAATAAATGACTATTCTCCAGTGAGGATTTTGTAATGGGATCAAATCACCCAGAATAAGGCCAATGTTTCGCATCAAACACAGAGACTCGCTTGCTGATATTTTGACAAGTTTATTATTCACTTGCTGCAAAGAAATTTCCCTTGGTTTGTTACGAATTTCATCAGGACCGTAATAAAAATATCGAATTCTGCGATTTAATTCGTCGCAAGTGAAAAATTTTTCTTTGATGATAAATATGTACAAAATTTTCCCAACATCATATTCGTAAACACCTTCAAACTTGTCATGCATGAGATCAACGGTAAAAAGTCGCAAAGTTGAAGAAGATTGCAAACCAATTAAAGCAGATTGGCGTGTACAGCAAGATTGTCACCGATCATTCCTGCCAGAGAAAAGTAAATATGAAATTCACCACTCGGCGTAGAAATACGAATTCCTTCTTGTTCTAAGAAAATCAATTATTGAACAATTTTTTCGAAGAGTTTTTTCAGAGGAACGAGTGCAGCGTCAGAAGATTTATACAAAGAAAAAAGAAATATATTTTCGGTTTTTGAGAACATGTGAGGAGGTAACATGGGACAACAATATAGACCGCTCCAACTTTGCCTAGTCCTCTGTGGCTGCCTAAAGGATTATTTGTTTCAAAATCATCTTGGTATAGTAACAGCGGAAAGACCAATTTTTTACCGAACAATGTTTTTTGAGACAACCAATCTGTCTCTTGAACAATATTTGTAACTACAGTGTTATCTTCTTCAACTTTGCGTAAATGAGCTCTGGTACAGTCGAACATACCAGGGATCTCAAAAAACGTTTTGAAAACTTTCCGTAAGGAGATAAATTGGGTCAATATTTTCTGTTTTGGCGATTCACTTTCTTCTGAATTTTGATTTCTATCAGAATCAACTGGAATTTCGATTTCTTCTGGACTTATATAAGTACCGTCTTTCGCAAAATAATTAAAACACTGTTTCTTAGTTCGAAAACTTTCTGGGTCCATGACGTTTAACATTGAATCATATATTTTTATTGCCTGCAGTTTACGAATATCAATCTATATATTAGACTATTAATACATTTTACAAGAATCACTCAACTGAAGTAGGACTAAATTAACAAAAAATCTTGAAATATCATCAAAAGACATGTTAAAGTTTTTTCCAAAAACATCAAAGCTTTTTTGACATGCATCGACATTTTTTCTCCCCGAATAGTGACGCGCAAAAAGAATTTCTGAATGAGTACCCACGTGTTGAGACTAGCTTTTGGATAACCAATATTATACGTCAATATCAATTTGATCGCAAATTGCAACGCCCCGACTGCGGTCCCAGTTTCATGGAAAACTTCGCCGATGACGACGAAAAATGCTGCCGGTTCTTCCACAGAACCTACAGCCGCAATGTAGGGCCTGATTATATTGTTCCCAGATTTATTGAGCGTCAGTTTAGCCTTGGAAAGTGCGTTCAAAGAATCCTTGGTCTGTAATACGATGTCACATGTAGCATGTTTATAAAAAGACGTGACAGATTCTTCGCAGAATTTAATCATTCTAACCGTGTATCTTGTCAAGAGATGTACAGATTAGATGATCGAATTGGGTGAAGAACATCTATTAAATTATTCTGAAGATTGTAATTTCATGTATTATCTATTGAAAATTCACCAAACTATTAAATAGTGAATACATGAAATAACTCAAGTTGAACGCATTTCATACTTACGTCAGTGTGAAAAATGAAAGTTTCTTGCTCAGCTTTTTTCTCTTGATCGTCTTTTTCAGATTAGATTTTTCTTTTCTTGGTTGTCGCCTGAGTGCTAGTCCGCTTTGCAGTTCGGGGCTCTTATAGCCGACGCAAGCAACATGAAAATCACAGTATCCTTATTATTATCTGTAAATAAAAGATTCTAAAATTAAGTGTACAGTGAATGTTTATAAATACTCTGTAAGAAGTTTTATTCAATTCGAAGTCTATATATAGTGTTAAATAGCGCTGAAACATTTTTAAAAGAGCTTATAGACTTTTTTTCAATGCAAAATTTACTTTTGGATCCAGTTTACATGTGAGCAGATTTTATAGCACGTATAGTAAGTAGTATCTATATTTCAGATACCGTGCAAATGTCTGTGCAAATGTCTGTTTTAAGCTGAACTATAGAACTAGACTATACAAAGTAAAAACAAATTCAATTTCAAAAAAGTGGCCAAGCTTTTTACCACTACAAACGGTTCAATGATTTCGTGATTTTATATTATTTTACGCAATATTTATGATTTCTTGAATTTATTGCAATCGATAGTTTCTAGGCATAATTGCAGTTTCATTCACTAAATTGAAAATAGTGAAATATTCACGACGTTGAAGTTCGCCACATATATGGAGTTGAAACTTTTGTAATTAATTTGGAAAAAAAGTAAGCGACATATCGAAAATCTAAAAACACCTACAGATTCGTGTCGGAAATATCTCGGTGTGCATTTTTTGTTGTTGTTTAAACAATTTGTTAAAAAATTACATTGTTTTCAATAATTCTGCAAATTTTATAAACAAACTAAGCTTTAGACCTAAAAACAAGTACACCATTGCATTCATAACAAATTGTTTGAACAAAAAAACAAAAATGCACACCGACGTATTTCCGAGACGAATCTATGAGTGTTTTTAGATTTTCGATAGGAGTCTTAGTTTTAAAAAAAAATTAATTACAAAAGTTTCAAATTCACATCTGTAGCAAACTTCAACGTCGTAAATATTCGCGCCATTTAAACTTTTTGTCAATCAAATCACCGCCACCCTTCCTCTTGCATTCGTTGGGAGATTTTATTTGTCAAAATGCACAATCTAGAAGGAAGATTACCTCGATTGAATTATTATTATAATGAATATCAATATCATGAATATCATTATCATGAATATTATTATAATGAATATTATATAATGTTTGTATTTTTGCCATACGTTTGTTGATATTGAAAATAGTCCAGAACTCATCAACGTTGAATAAAATTCTGAATGTCAGTTGCGCATGTCGAAAATGGAGACGTAAATGGCTTTGATTTACTTGCAGAGTCAAATTCCGCGATATAAGATGTTATTGAAGTTTAGTTTGATCAATCGTGAAAATGATAGCAGCTGTATATTTAAGTGATGATAAATAAAGGAGTGTATTGAAATTAAAAAAAAAATATACTTCTAACAGTGTGATAACAAAGCGTACCATCAGACAAAGTTGATAAAATCGTCACCAAATATTGAGCATCGGCATTTCGAAAATCTTTTGTTAGTATTAAAGATTCAAGCCCACTTCTTAGTTTCAACCAAGTCTCGGAAGAGTCTTTAGCTCCGTCCAAAAATTTTCTGTTAAAGTCTTTGATAACCTGCTGTACAGATAAAATATTGTATATCATATATATTTTGTAGTGAATTTGCATAATACAGATGAAAGGAGATAAAAAATAAAAATTACCAAATCCGGAGCAAAGCTTTGCGCTAGGCAAGGGAAATTTTCAAAAAAACCAAATCCTTCTTTACTATTTGCATTACAAAGCTCTTGTCGATGCAAAAATAAACCATCCCAAGCTTTATCCAATTTTTCTGACTGTTCAACGTGCTGTTGACGCAGAATATCAAGACGTTTATCTGAGAAAATATTGACACTTTCATAACTAAAAGGAATTGACAACCGCTTCTTGAACGTAACATTATATTGCAACCAAATTTATTATTAAGACTAATATTATTAGGTTCAAATTCATACTTTTTCAGCTGTAGTTTGATTATCGTTGCAACTTATTCATAAGTATGCATAATTCAACCAAGAGATTAAGTGATCATTTAAATTATCGATTGGTATAGTGAGTGTAAAGAATATTTAGTACCTATAACATTTTTTGGTTCGATAGCCAGTGCAATTTCTTTCTTTGCAGGAACCAAAACTCCGACGTCTTGTAGAAATGAACGCATGTAATTCAAGCGGGCGATCAATTTTCCAGTAGATGGGATTCTGATGCCATTTACTGTGTATCCTTTGGAAAAATAGTATTTGGTAGACTCATCGAAAAGAGAATGAATTTCCTCCGCAAGTTTTACCAAAATTTCGCTGGAAAGTCTATAAGAAAAGGTCACCTTTAGTATTTATAAATGTCTCAGTAATGGAAACTATAAGCTTACTCCAACTTTCTTAGAAGATTTTCTATGCTTGCGCCTTCTTTGTGTATAATAAAAGTCAATTCTCGATTGATAAGCAGTTGCGACAAACGAGCACGCATATTTTCGTTCAAATCTTTGTTTTTTTCGTAAAATATCAAAATTGAGCGGCCTTCAAATTCCCTCTGCAAGAACGAGCGCATATCTAGACGACGAGGGACACAGACAACCGAGTTTATATTTTCAGTCTGCGTGCATTTTGAGCACACGATATCAAATGCTGTTTCACTGAGTTGTAAGGATCCATTTGCATCGATTGAGTGAGATAACAGTGCAGCGATTTCAACATTATCAGGGGTAGTGGAACCAGAGTTTCGTGAGGTCGTCGATTGTATATTAGCCACGTTGATAATCGGGGCAATGAAAGGATTGATATATAAAAGAAGCGTATAAATGTGACTGTGCACAACGCAGACCCTGAAAATGAATACAATGAATAAGCATGTAATAGATTTGTATTAAATTGCGATAATGGGAATTCTTCTAAAAATAGTAGACAAAATTTTGTAAAAGAAATTGAGGTAAAGATTTTCTAGTAGGTAACCGCTGACGAATTTAACATTTTCATCAACATTTTGTTCCCCAGTGATTGAAAAAGTGAAGCTTTTTTAGAGATGTATTAAATTTACATGAAAAAATATCATAATGTCGTGAAATTCTATATGTAAATGTAAATTCTCATTATAAATGTTCCCGAATAATTTAGCGAGAGGTTTATAGGCAAATTTAAAAGAGAAAAAATCTGTGATATGTTTATTTGAGCTTTTATAGAAAATTATTTATGAGTTAAAATAATAATGGAAAAATCGAGTGAGGTTGCTGATTGGATTCTGGAATTCTTGCTAATAAATGGAATTCTTTTTTTTGCATTTCGGCTGGTCGAATCGGAAAAGTGAAACAGCGAATAAAATGTACAGTCTACAACATTTCATCATTCATCTTCGCAAAAAACTTTATGACGAGTCTTTTTCTTTATTGACATTTTTGCCTAATTTTTTTTAATCTATTAAATTTATTTTGAGAAGTTTTTATGTCTGATAATTTACTTTTTGATGAGACACAAACTTTTTACTCATGAAATACGTATTATACATCTCAGAGGCTTTTATTAATTGGCCCGGAATTTTTGAAGCTTTTTTTCTCTTATATGAAATGGTTATAGTTAAATGTACACAAAAAAACAAGAAACAACTCGAAACTTACCTCGAATTTCGTATAATCGTTTTTGCACATAACCATGAAGCATCGATGCGCGCGCCACACTTGCTTATGTGTGCACAGCGGCTGTGAATGTTTTTCGCTCTAAAGTCTCATGCGCGTAGGCGCAATTCATTATTCTTTTGAAAAGCGATGAGCGCCGCGCAAACGCACTAACTATTAATGCCTAGACAATGGCCAGTGATGCGCACGAACGTCTTAGTCATGTTTTGATTATTGTTGCGTAGGCGCCACTGGTCACTGCACGAAACACTAATGAACCGTGCGTACGTAGCGTTCAGTGGTAATTCGCGACTTTTTTTTCGACGTGAGTCTTGTTTTGTGATCAACACGTGTTATAGTTCTCATCAATTTTCGATCTTCGCCTTTTTTCGAATTTTTGGAATTGTATCTACAATAATAAATATTTTTCTCTGAAACTTTGGGAAACTATGGGCAACTTGAAAACTGATATAAATAACTCAGGCCTAGTTTAAATAATTTAAAAGTCATTTCTATTTTACCGCCTTTGTAATTTTTAAAGTATTCAAACGAGAAGCAGGCAATTAGCCAAGTGCGAAGTCACATACAGCCCAGTATTGGCAAAAATATTGAAAAGTCGGCAAAAATATTACCAAAGCTCGGCTGCCATAATCGTGTCAATGACGGAATGATAACTATGGCCTACACTTGACAGCCAAGGTTTGGCTGCCATTGTCGGCCCAACATTGGGTAACAGTATTAGACCAAATCTAATTACCATCGTCGCGTAATTGCCGGATTGATAACTACGGCCTTGACTTGGCAGCCAAGTCTACCATTTTCGGCCGAACACTGGGTGTCAACATCGTACAAACCTGGATGCCGGAGTTAATTTAAAACCTGATACAAAATCATTGAGCAATCATTGAGTAGTCGGGAGGGAGTGTGAGAGTTAGAAGGCGCCTGCACTGCGTTCTCTTATAATCGTACTTATCCCCTCTCTTCGACGACTTGATTTGGTCACGCTAAGGCGACAAGCGCGCAGAAAGTAGATTATGTATTCGGATTTTCGTTCGGACACATGTGCTTTGTAAAGAGACGTAGAATATATTCTCTATATTTTTAGTATTGTTTTTCCGTAAAATCCATACCTCCAATATATATGAAAATATAGAATTTCTAAATTTTTAAAAATTGTCACAAAAATTTTGAAAAATGCTTTAAGTTTACAAATTTCTATCCAAAGCAGCTGGTTGACGAACTTAATATTCTTATTTGGCCCGTAGAAGTGTGTGTCAAAACATCCCAGATAACAAAATGTGAGCAATATGCGATGCATTATACACGCACGTCGTGTCGATCAACATGCACAGAATACTTTCACCTGCTCAGACATATGTGTCATCAATTGAGTCGTATATTGCTCACATCTCATGATTCAGCTCCAGGTAGTTAAATATCAATTATCGACAATAACTTCAAAGTGAGTTCTTTTAATTCTTCTGGACTATTCATTCCGAAAGTTAGGTATTTATAGGGAAATCTGGGCTATCAATAACAAAAATTTCCATTTTTCTAATGAATTTGCTTTTTATATTCATAACGTTGACTTTAAAAATCACATTTTTTGAAGTTCATAGAAAAGCGCCTCAAACTGGCACATAAGAGGTTATCTTCATCTATATTTTCCCTTTATCTTGTGTATCTTACTTTCCGTACATCTTTAGTTATAATTCTTAACATCTTTTTGTTAATTTGTTTAATTATAGAGTTTTCATAACAAAATTATCCATCAGTTTTTACTGTGAATACTTGACGCGATCTTGATACTGATTGGACACTATTTACGATGTTATCTACTCTAAAAAGATTAAATATTTCCATATATGTCTTGTGAATGCTGAGGGGAACAAATATATTTTTTTCATTGCCACAATCAAAAATAAATAACAGAATAATCTGATCATTGAAGTATATTTTCGGGTTAAGAGAGAAGTGAGATTAATCTTCCTAAATTTGAATACGAATCATGTAAGAATAAAATTTGAGTTTAATTACACCCCTAAAAACTCTATAACTGTCACCTGTTTTTATATATAATGCATATAAAAGTCTAATTGAAAAATTTAAATTAATTAATCAATTACACGTGTTCTTGGTAAAAAAAAACAGTCGAAACCGGACAGCATGTGTCGGCATGTGGGTATTAAAATGTATGTGAACTTAAATTAAATTTTTAACTGCATATAATTTTTAATATTATTCGGCCAGTCTTTAATCAATCAGATTACAAACTAAGGCGCGAAGAAAAATCATTATTTTTGAAAAATAAACATTTGTCAATTAATAAATTTTTCATTCATCTTCATGTTGACGTAATGCGATTCATAAAGCACGCAGCATGTGTCTATGTTCCGTGATAGCGAAATGCGACTTCCTTATTTTAGTTTTAGTCTTTTCATTCAGTAGTTTACATAGATTTCCCTGATAGTAATTTAAATCATCCGCCCAAAATATTACAGTTTCGAGAGTTTTGTCGTTTGCTGCTCTTGAAACAAAATTTAGTTACTGTTATAATTACATATTGTACATGATTAATATGCAGAAAATTATAGAATAAGTAAACAGAGGGTCTAATTAACTATAAAATTAAAATGTTTATCTTCAAGAAAACTTTTTTTCGTGAAAAATAAAAGAATTTATGTTTTCACCCCGATTACCAATAATTACCGGTAATTACTTGCTTATTATTGCGGTCAGCCCAAGAAGCGCCCATCAGTGTTTGGGATCACTGAGGCTTTATCTAGGGTCTACTACACTCATTCTAATGCTTTGTAACTGTGCGCGCATCAGTAAATTCTCGCAGCCAGTCAAGGAGTGTTGTCTTCGCTCGTATTAGAGTATTAAACACTTCTGTGTCACGTACTTATTTAATTCAAGTCTTCGAAAATAACTAGGCACTAATTGCCGGAGCTAGACAGACGGCCGACGGTAGTACCAATTTTGGCAGCCATTGGGCTAAAGTTATTTGGCCAATTTCGGCATTTAAATCATCTTAGTGTTGTTTCAGTAATGGTTGCCTATATTAGATGTGTAAGTTTGTCAATATATCGCCGTTTCTTGGTCCAGGGACCCAGGCAAGGTGTTGGAGAGGGGGGGGGGGGGGGGGGGGGGTAGAGTTCCGAATAGAGTAAACCGCTGATTCTTTTGAGGCTCCGTATACTTATGTGTTTTGATGCGCTGATTACGAAAATGATAGTGAAATTTGGCGACTAGTCGATTTTCATGGCGAAAACCATGAAAAACCCATAAAAATCATAGTTTTTTATGTTTATATTAGCAAATAATGAAAATTTACAAATAAAAAAAGCGGTGTGACTAAAATGATACGAAAATATTTTCACTATCATTTGTTTAATCAGCGAGTCAAGTCAAGAAAAGGGACAGGGTGTGACCTTTCATTATTTCAGTGACCTTTCGCAGGGGTGCCTTCCCGCCCCCCACGGGACGTTGGAAAAGGGGCAAGCGTGTGACTTTACATTGTTTCTGTGACCTGTCATCGGGTGTCTTTCCGCCCCCACGAGACGTTGGAAAAGGAGCAGGGGTGTGACCAATGATATTTACCCCTCAGTCATTAACATGTCACTTGAAGGAAGGGGACTTTGGAAAGGGGATCGGATGTAACCAAAATTATTTGTCCCTCAGTCATTAACATGTCAATGCTGATCCATTTAACCAGTTGATCACAGACATCAAACATTATTACCCTGGTAATTGATTATGTTCCGTTTTTTAAATAAAAAATTAAAAACATAAAAAAAACCCCAAAAAAATTAAAATCTGAAAAAACCAAAAAAATTACAAAACATCAAAAATAGAAAAAAAATGATCTTCAAAATTCTCCAACCTTCCCGTGGTGAAGAGCGTAAGTGGGTACCAAACCGAAGCCGATAGAGATAGGATTTTAATCCTTATATCGTTCATTTTGTCGAAAAGTATCACTCACAGAAAAAAAATTTTCTTACAAAAATCCGTATTTCGATGAGTTGTATAACTTTTCTTTCAAAATTTCTTTTTATTTTGCATATTAGCTAAGAAAATCGCAAAAAACCAT
>NC_046660.1:121580909-121586650 GCF_010883055.1 Belonocnema kinseyi | reverse complement strand
ACTGAATGTTAAATCAAAAAGCATGAAAGAGGGAGCTCTTCTTAATATTTTGACACCAAAATCATGTCAATACACCTTACCGACTGCGAGTAAAGCCACCCAAGCTTTAACTTGACAGACTGTATAAATGCTATAGGTTTGACACGGCCACCTCTTCGAGGAGTACACTGATTATAGTTCAGTGAATTCACTGCGTTCTACAGAGTCCAGTCTTTAATTCAGTTGAAACTAACTGATTTCGTATGATTTCCCTGTGATCTCCAAGTTTAACTAATGTTAAAAGATTCCATTCATATTAAAAGCTGTAGTCATTGATTTCATCGAGTTCATACTTATCTTGGTTTCTGAGTGAATAACCTCTCGCTGGGAGTTCCAGGGCGGGCATCTTTTCGGCCTTCCTTGAAGAGCTTGTACCACTTATAAGCACTTTTTTTTACTCAAATTATAGACTCGCCAACTGAACCAGTCGACATTTCAAGTGTATTTGGAGCATTTTATTTTGTTCACATAAAATTTAATACAGATTCTTTGATCCATTTTTTCGATAGCAAAAAATCGCCAAGCAAACCAAAATACGTCTAACCTTAAAACCCGTGCAGAAATTCCCCAACTTATTCCTGAGTTCCGATCAGGGCCCGATCGGATTTTCTACATGTGGCCGCAAGGGGGCGAATGGTGTGGCTCGCGTCAGAAACACGTCAGGTCGGGTAGGGTTAGATAAGATTATGCCAAGTTTTCTGTTATCGTCGTGATATTGTTCTCTTACATCGATCTTATAATCCAAAAGCAAAAAGTAGATTGCGAGTTCGGAATCACAGAATTGTTAGTGAGATTTCTTATATCCGCAATGAAGGCAAAGGTAAACTTTAATTCCCTAGAATGAACACCACAATTCATTTTTATCTTCTGAAGATTTCCAGGAATGTATTCGACAAAGTTTCGTAATATTAAGCGCATTTACTATTTATATGAATAAACAAAATGTTTTCCAGCTTTTTAAACTTTTATATTTTTTTGCTGATATTGTGAAAATGTAGATTACCTTATACCAAATGTATGAATTTCCGGATTGGTAACATTATAGATTAAATGCTTTTACTATCTTCACGAACATAACCTCACTTTTTAAATCTCATTCCACAAACCCCATCAGTGGCGTAACTATAACCGTGTAGACCCCACCGCAGAAATGTTTAGGAGGCCCCTCTTATAAATTAAAAAGTAAACAGCGTATAAGTATAGAGAAAATACTTTTTTTTTAATACCTCACATATGTCTTTTTATAATATATTACAAATTATATTTTATTTTAGACAATTTATATCATAAATTATACATAGGTTTAACATAAAAATTAGTACTGCACCGTTAAAAAAATTATCTGCACGTTGCTATATTGCAATTCGTCTCGCTTTCATTTTGAGAAGCTTATTAATAACAATTTCGATATCCAATCATTTTGCATCATCAAGTTGGATTGTCAGTAGAGATAGATTTAAGAATCGACTTTGATTGCATTCTATTCCGTAAATAGGATTTTATCATTTTTAATTTGCTAGTCGTTCTTTCGCAAGTTGCTATACTGTAACCTGCAGAGTTAAATCAATTCTTAAGGGATTACTTCTGAAAAATCGCTTTCGATGAAGCTGTATTTATTAAGTAAAGTGCGAAAAACATCATTTACTGTTGACGTTTCATTCAACCCGTTACTATTTTAAAAAGGAATAAACTTGATGACATTCAAGGGGAATTCTTTTGTAAAATCCTCTTGATATCGAATCTGTAATTTCTCTGTAAACTGTGTATTCACAATGTCTAATTAGACCTTAGATACCTTAAGGTATGATTAAGGACATTGATTTTTTTTAATTCTTCACTAATATCAAAATGCTTCTTACGCTTTGGTTTCCACATTTTTTTAAAATTATAACTGCTTGGGGCTGCATTAATCCATAAGGTTACGTTTTTTATTAGGCGAGAAGATTTCGGAATATTTCAGACATGTAAAAAAAGAATCCAGACAATTTTAAATAAAATTTGTTTATTTGAGAAGAGATTACACAATTTTAGGAAAAATGCAAACCAGTTTAGAAGATTGCTGGACCGTTCAAACTTTGGAAAAAATTTAAATATTTAATAAATTTGTAGAAATCTTTAAAAGTATTAAAATGTTTTTTACCTATTTAAAAATTTTAAAAATTCAGAAATATCTTTTAAACTAACTTAAATATATACGAGTCTTTTTGAAATCCGTTGAATTACATTGAAATCTATTAAAAACCATTAATTAAGAATTCTGAATTAAAAATAATATTAAATAATTGTGAGTAGTCAATTTTATTAAAAACATCGTGCCAATATTTAAACAATTTTTGTTCGTAAGCAATCCATGCTCAATTTAAAAGAAATAAGCAAGAAAAAAAATGAATTGTATAAACATTGCCCCAAAGCTTTAAGCAGAATTGACTACTCCTCATAATAATAGAATATTAAGTTTAATTGATAAAATGCGGTTTTAAAATATTGTTTGAAAAAAATTGTTTAAACAAATTAGATTTGTTTAAATAATGAAAAAATTGTTCATACATTCCTTCCAATTTCTATAATTCAAATAAAAAATTATTTAAAAATGCGCAAGAATGTATAAAATTGAAATTAAAATATAATTTTTCTACTGGCCGTAAGGGGCCCCATTGCAGAAGGAGCCCCCCCCCCCCCCGCAATACGAGGTTTCGCGGTAAGGAACTTACGCCACTGAACCCCATGTGCATTAGTCAAATAAAAATTATTCTAAAAGAATATTAAGAAGATTAAAAAATATTTCTAATTAAAATTCATTTGTATGCATCTGTAATAGCTCTAAATTTGAACATTGTTTGTCAAAACATAATAGTTTTCTTCGAAATGCAAACTCTTGCCGATAAATTCAAGCAATACAAACAGATAAGGTCATGTAGAATATTGAAAATGAAGTATAATGTATAATGTTTTATAATATAGAATATTGCAAAATTAAAGTTTTGTAAAATACAAAGTTGAAAAAATATTATTATAAAAACTTTTGAAATTTTACTGATTATAGAAAAAAATAAAAGGGCCATATCTAGGCCAGATCGGACCCCCATTTTGGATGCCCAGATCTGGGCGCTATCGGGTTTCCTCGTACGAACAACCCATTTCTTTATTACCAAGAAATATTTAGTAAAATTTAGGGTACTAAATGGGTGCGATTTTCAAATCATAATTTTAGTTGCAAATGATTTCATACAGAATAAAAACAACACACGAAAATTGTAAATGATTGGGAAGTTTACAATATTCACCCTAAAAAACTGATACTTTTCATGAAAATATTAAAGTTCCGGTACAGTGGAAACCATTAAATGGGGAAAGGTGTCTTAACTTTCCCTAGAGGATCTATATTTCAACTAATAACAACATTCTTTCGCTTAGTTAATAGTTCGGAAAACCCTAATTAGTGACATATACCATTGTGACTATTTTCGGGCATAATGGTATACTTGCACGGGAAATAACCTCTACGGCCAATATCGCTTACTAGGTCTGTGCGTTGGACAGCAGTACAATCATTTCTTCGAATAAAGTAAATTTTCCTTGACTCAGAATTTATTTCTCAGTTTAATGATTGAAGTATATCGAGAATTTCCAATACAGATTATTTAGAGTTAAAACTTACCTGTCAGCTACGATGCTAAATACCATGTTACCTATTAACACTCCAAGCATTGTGCATGACTGAATAACATTTGCTAATTGTGATCGATCACAAACAAGATTCCACTGAAAAAAAACTCATGTCATACATTTACGTAATTAATATCAAATCATACATTATATATAAATTATTCTGTTGTCATAATAAGACCGAATCCACTTATCCAGTTGCATAAGGCCTTAAGCTGCACCATTTTGAAAAAACTCTAAACCAAAAATTACATATATCTTTAAGCAGGCCTTATGCACTTGAAGTGTCAGTTCCGCGGTCCCACGAGCTGAAAGCCGCATGTGAAAAAAGATTGTATCGAACTTTGACAAAAATAATGTACGACGTAAACCACATAAGCCCGTCAAGTGACAGTGTAAACAGAGCCTGAAAATCATTATTTTTATATATTTTTTATTTATAATTCCAAAGGTTGTGCATGAATCATGGGCTTTTTGTTTTCGTAAATATTTTTGTAAAGTAAGTGGGTTACGACTTTTCAAATACTTAACTCTACAATTTACATTGAAACTCTACTATAGCGCCGATTTTGGGGCTGACGGTGGGTGGGAACTAACTCATTATAACCCGCTCCACTTTTGTTTGTTAACGCCTGAGTGCTATTCTGAGTAACAACGGTATGCCCCGCGTAATCCACGCAGCTCTTGTTACACCTACCTGCGGCGCGGCATCGATTCTCGGAAGGGCTATGTAAGGGAGGACTATTGAAGGGTTTATCTGAATTTTTGTTCTCATGTAAAATATCATTTGTGTTTCTTACGACTTTATGCAAATAGAAGGACAAATATTAAGTTGGTATAATTAATATCATGTACGTAATATTTAAAATTTTTTAAATATTATAAAATGTTTTGGGACTTTTCGATATATATATATATATATATATATATATATATATATCGAAAAGTCCCTAAACATTTTTGGGTCCGTTGCGTATTTTGGGTACTACACGGAAAAAAGTCTTGGAAAATTTCCTAAATTAGTACTGGACTTCTGGATGGGTCATCATTTTTGTAAAATCTCATATACTTTCTATGAAGAGTTCATTTATAGCAATAGAAAATTATCGCACCATTATCGCACCAATGATGGAATGATAAATATCGCCTGCACTTGGAAGCCAAGTTTTGGCTGCCATGGTCGGCCGAACACTGGGTACCAACATCGGAACAAACCTGGCTGCCAGCGCCGCACCATTACCGGATTGATAACTATGGTGGACCCGTGGCAGTCAATGCTGGCCCACCAATGGCTGATCCAGTTGGCCCGAAGAAGGCTACCAATGTCGCGTCATTGCTGGATTGGTGACTATGCTCTGCACTTGGCACCCAATTTTTGTTCTTCGATAACTGAAAAGGTCGGTCCGAAATCGGTATATTAACCAGGCCGTTAATGGCTCAAGATGTTAATATTTTTTACGCCTGAGCACTATCGTTTATTTGACAAATTAAAAATTTTGGGGAAAAAACTCGTAGGAACTAAACTGCTCATAGGGTAAAGTATCAGATACCCTTAACGGCATTCTATTTTGCGGCCAAAACTGGTAATAATCGGCTTATATTTTTGCCGGAAAGTGGTGAGTTGGAGAAAATATGTAATGCCAGAATTGAATTAAACGATTACTTAACATGAAAAACAAAACTTCGTGAAACAGTTGTAAACTCTTATATTGAATTAAAGCGAAAAGATGCGTTTGGTAGAACTGTCGTTTACTTTATAAACAGATGAATATTACCGGCGTCAATTTGTATCACGCCGAGATTAATGTTTGATAGTTTGATACAGAGGTGCACCCAGAAAAATATGTCGGGGGTGGTGGGGATAGAATATATATATATATATATAAGTGGGACGATTGTCATGGGGGCTAAAGCGTAGGCTTTGGACCCACTCGTTCGGCTTGCGGGTTCGATTCGCGCCTCGCACTCTGGAAGAGTCTCGGTGGCCCATGCGGTGAACACTAGCCTAGCAAGGGAGTTGTTCATCTCCGGAGAGT
>NC_046660.1:121569672-121580809 GCF_010883055.1 Belonocnema kinseyi | reverse complement strand
TGAAAGAGGGAGCTCTTCTTAATATTTTGACACCAAAATCATGTCTATACACCTTACCGACTGCGAGTAAAGCCACCCACGCTTTAACTTGACAGACTGTATGCGTGAAGAGTGTATGAATTTGTCTCGTTGGTCGTCGTGAAAACCTTTGGAAGCATTTAATCGTAATGATAAGTTGTACTGTTCGGCTTAGATTTAATACAATTAAGTATAACTAAACAGTTTCATGTACAATTTATTGAGGAACCCAAATTTAGGGGCCTCAAGCACTTTCAAAAACCCTTCAGCGTTCATTAGGACATTTTTACGATTTTTTTCAAATTTGATAGATTCAATTTTTGACCATATATTTCGTTTTCTGTTACTAACAAGACTCCGAAAAAAGTATTTAAAACAAAGAGGCTTTTGCATAATTTCGAAAATTATTTATTTCAAAATTCGTAAAAGGTTCTTATAATTTCTATAGTAAAAAAGTAAATTAACTATATTTTTTCATAGATTATTGTCCTTTTTTTAAAAGAGAAAACCATTTTTCAAAATAAATAAGTTTTAAAAAAAAGATTAGAAAACCAATGCATAGATGTTTCAAACTTATTAATGCGTCAACCGTTAGAGAGCTCGAAAAATAAATACATTGTTTAAACATTTTTTAAAAATCTAATTTATTTTGAAAAACTTTATCCAGTTCGAACAAACGTTAATATACTCTATAAATAGTAAAATAAGTTGATATTTGAACTGTACAAACTTGTTTTTTTTTTTTAATTTATGCAATTAATTAACTCAATGAAGCAAGTCGAATCGGTCAAATTTGATAAAAAATGTATTTAACTTGCTATATAAATGTATTCTTTAAATATTTGAATCAAATGATCTATTTAAATATTCCTGAACTTCCTGAATAACCCTGAACTTTCAGTCGAGGTTTAATTTTTCTAAGTGGACTACTTAGCATTTGGAATTGATTTTCAAGCTGTTGAGTTGAACTTGTAATAGCTTTCATGTTAAAAGATAATTTCTTAAGTTTACACGGAGACAAATTTCAAGAGATTATTCCACGGAAGATCGTGACTTAAGAGCTACAATTTTTACGTGCTTAAAAGTCTTGGACACTGTGAACTAAAAGCATACAATTTAAGGCCTGACAGCGTAGGGGCGTGGCCTAATGTCTGAAACTTTGAGACCTATGCTTTAAAAGCAAGGGTTCCGAGACCTTAGTTCTCGCGCCAAAGCGTGATAAAATTAAGGGACAGTGCCGTGAATTAATCTCCCGAAATTTCTCTCCGTGTAGAGGGTGACAATTTTTTTTGTAGAAGTTCATAACAAAAAAATGATAATGGTTCGAAATGACTAACATTTTTCTCGTAAACGGCGAAACGGATATGAACGGTTGTGAAGTAAAATTTTTTATTTATAAATGTCTATTATATAAATATGATTTTGAATTTAAAAAATTAATTTGTTGGTAAAACGCAAATTTGTTTATACACATTTGAGATTTTTACTGCTCATTAAAAAATTTTCATCTGACGGTGCTCTAAGTTACTTTTCGAGAGAAATTCCGAAAGAAATTCGATAAAATTCTTATCATAAACATTTATAAATTTTTTTAAATAGTTTCAGTTGCAAAAAATATAATTGCAAAAGTTAGTAACAATCAAATATCAATGTCATTGATAAGAATTACATTGTATTTCTTCCAGCTTTTCTCTTAACAAAAATTTAGAACAACGTTAGATGACAATTTTTGTATAAGTGGAAAAAATCTAAAATTTCTTATAAACAAATTAGATTTTCATTACTAAAATTATTATTTTGAATTAAAAAGCATATTTCTGTAATAGAAATTCATAAATAAAAATACTGATTCACAATTTTTTAAATCCTTTTAGTCGTTGAGGAGAAAATTGTTAACTCACATTGAAATTTTATAATACTTTTTACTCAGAGAAATGGTTGGTTGGCACATCCATTTTTTGTTGCATAAGGAATAGTTGGTTACAGCGTCTGTTTAAATTGTCAGGGCAGCTAAGTCCGTTGCCTACAGTGACCAGTTTTAATTGTTGCGTGATCCCTGTGAAGTTGTATCCTCATTATTAAAAATTTAATATTTTTTTAGAGTTCTGGGTGGCTCTTCCATACTTTTGGAGTTCTTATATGTTTTAGCAATAGTTCTGATAAGTGAAGCATTGAAAAATGACTTTTCGAAAAGGGGGGGCTAACTTCACGCTCCCACCCACTTTTGCAAAAGTGAACTTTTTTTGGAGTTCTGGGTAGATTAAACATAGTTCTAGAGATCCTGATCATTTTAAAGAATAGTTCGCCAAAAAACCGGGTTTCAAAAAAAATAGCTAGCCCCCCACTTTTTGAAAAATTGACTTTTTCTTCAATTATGCTCTGGTTTCAGAAGAGTTCTGGAGTTTTTTAATACAAAAAATTGAAAATTAAAAAAAAAATAGTCAAAATACAACATTTCTAAAAATACAAAAGGTTGGCAAATTTCTCGTTTGAATAAACCAAAAGTTCTCTTTAGAGTTCTATATCCACCAACAGGGGTCTTACAAAAAAGTCCTATAACACTTTTCGATGAAGTAAAAATTCAAAGAACTGTAACACTTTTAAGAAAATTCAAAATTTTAGACTTTTAAAATTTTGGGAGTTATAAGAGTTCTGAAATTTTCCATGCTATATATAAAAAAGTATTATACAAATTTTCAATAAAGTCAAAGTTCGAAGAACTATGGCACTTTTAAGAAAATCAAAAATTTTGGAATTCCCAAATGTTGAAAGTTCTCAGAGTTCCGATTGGAGTTCTGGACTTAATAATGGCAGATCTACAAAAAAGTGTTATAACACTTTTCGACTATATCAAAATTTGAAGAACTGCGGCACTGTTAAGAAAGTCCATAAATTTGAAATTCCACAATGTTGAGTGTTCTAAGAGTTCTGATCAGAGTTATGGACTTCTTCATATGAGCTCTACAAAAAAGTGTTATAAAACTTTTCCTTCAAGTTAAAATTCGAAGAACTATGGAACTTTCAAGACAAACCGAAATTTAAAAAATTCCAAAATGTATGGAATTTGTAAATATATCTCACCAAGTTAACTACCTTATTGAAAAGGGCGATCGTCTTTTCCTCCACGGCTACCTGCCTAACCTTCCCCTTCCACTGCGCAACGACACTACCCCTCACTGGATACTAAGTTGCTTCAGGCCCTCGATGTGATGTCCACCATAAAGATAATGCATTTGTCTTTCAAATTACTCATTTCCTTGCCATTGAGCCAATCAATCAATTTTCAATCAATTGTCTATTGTTTTTTTCGTTGGAAGAGCTGTTGAAAATTTAAGAAAAAAACCACATTTTTCGAAAATTATTAAAAGAGAATATTATTTTATATAATGATAACTTGATAATCGCTGGATGATGTTATTGATCCTCAAAATTTAGTTTTGTAGAGATTGTTGATGTACATTGTTGTCTTTAGAGTTTAGAGTCAAGCGAATCGAAAAAAATTGACTTGTTTCAAACTTTTTGGCACATAATGGCGATCCTTATCAGTGCGTTTTCTTAAATCTGTGAAAAGTACATAATTTCTTGCAGGTATGCTCTTTTACAATTGAAAGTACTATTTAAAAAAATCTCTTAACGAAGAACAACTAATGAAAAAACAATTAAAATATAGTAGGAAAATCTTCTAACAAAATTTATAAACAAATTTTTTTAAAGTTTTCAGAAAACACTGCAGTCAAAGAACTCTTTTTAAATTATTTTTTTAGCAATGTATATTAAATCAAATTTTTTGTATTGAAACCCTTCAATACAGCTTTTTATTTCCTTTAACAAAGTTTTGTGTCTCTTAAAATATTTAAATTTTTCGAAATGTTCATAATTAAATTAAAATTATTTCTTGAAAAAAAAAGATCCTACTCCGTCTTCACTCCATTGGGAATCGAACCACAAATAAATAAATAAAATTTGTAAAAAAATTTGTAAAAAAGAGCATTGTTTTTATATAATTATATAATTTTGCTTTTACTTCATGATTATTATTATTTTTGTAAAAGTAACAATAATTGTTCGCCTTTAAAAATAAACTTTTTGTCGATAAGAAAAGAACATTTTTTAAAGAATACTTAAATAATTATTCAACTACGAAGTTTTGTATAATTTCATTTTTTTACCACAGGCTCATTTTTAAAGGGAGTGCAATCTTTTCTGACAACTTAAAAAAAAATGGTTAATAAATTTTACTACTACATTCTAATTTTTTTTCATCAATTTTGTATTTCATTAAAATGCATTGTTTTAATAATACTCAATGATTTATTAATAGTTATTAATAAAATAAAATTAAATATAAATGTTAAGTTAAATAATGTATATAATTTAGAAACTGAGATATTAACCAAAGAATAACACTTCCAATTGAAAAACTGCGTACTTACAAGACGTTATGTACTTTTCGCAGATTGATTAAAACTCACTGATAAGGGTCACCAGTGTGGGCCGAAACTTACGTTTGTTAACTTAAATTAATTATTACCTCAGTACAATTTAAAAATGGATCGAAAGTGAAAATTTTTAGAAAAAATTGCAACATACGAGAATCACTGTAAAAGAATATTTTTATAAATAATAATAATAATAATAATTTGTTTAAACACTTACTTTTGTTAACTTGAATCGATGATTAATCCACGATAACTTGAAAAGTGGAAAATTGCATTTATTGTTTTTATTTATTCATTATTTATAATTGTATTGTATTGTGTGTATAATTGACCAAAAGTGGAAAATTGTTTAATTTTTCGTCCATAAAATGTGCATATATCATATTTATACATTATTAGATTGGAAATAAACTAATTATGTATATTTAAATGATTTTCTTGGACATAATGATATTCTTTAAATAGGAATAGATATAAGTTGGAAGACAAAGGGATTATCTCCAAAGGGGACGTAGCATCGTGGGCCTACAGCAACTTCAAATCGAGTAAGGGGTAGTGTCGCTGCACACTAGAAGGAGAAAGGTACGCAGGTAACCGTGGAGGAAATTACGACTGCCCATTAAAAATGTCTGAAGAAGAATCAATGTAGATCTACAAATATTCAGTTTGACAAGTCCATCGTAACAGCCCTTGTAAACTTCAAACTCTGAATTGGTACTTGGGAATAGCGGAAAGGGTACACACACTAAGGCAGAGTACATTCACTGACACAACAGAAGGTGTTACCAATCCAATTAGGAGCCAGTCAAAAAATACGTAACGCCTTTGGTGGAGGGGGTTACTTGGAGCATTATGCGAATGTTAAAGTTACCAAATATAGGTGGTCTACATAGAAGGGGGGGGGGGGAGGGGCAGAAAAGTAAGGACACTTATTTTTTATAATTTAATTTGAAACAGATCTGCAAAAACAACTTGCGAAGACAACAAATATTCATATCCACAGGCAATCAGCAAAAGTACGCTAAAAAAATGCTAAAAAAATGCTTAAGTTGATTAAAAAGTTTTATAATACTTTCTGTTATATATAGCATGAAAAATTCCAGAACTCCCATCAAAACTCTTAGAACTCTAAACATTTTGGAATTTTAAAAATTTTGGTTTTTCTTGAAAGTGCCATAGTTCTTCGAATTTTAACTTGAAGGAAAAGTTTTATAACACTTTTTTGTAGAGCTCATATGAAGAAGTCCAGAACTCTGATCAGATCTCAGAACACTCAACATTGTGGAATTTCAAAATTATGGATTTACTTAAAAGTGCCGCAGTTCTTCAAATTTCGATATGATCGAAAAGTGGTTATAACACTTTTTTGTAGATCTGCCATTATTAAGTCCAGTACTCGAATTGGAACTCTTAGAACTTTCAACATTTGGGAATTCCGAAATTTTTGATTTTCTTAAAGGTGCCATAGTTCTTCGAATTTTGACTTGATTGAAAAGTTGCATAATAATAGATTTTATGCTTTCACGAAGGTTCATTTTGATAAGAAGAGATATTTCGGGTTTCACTCGTGTAAAAAACTACGAATTGTTTGCCGACGTTTCGTAAACATTGCAGGTCACATCTTCAGGGCTGACCTGAAACTGAGGTATCAGGTCATGATGTTCTTAGGTATACCTCAGGGGCAGCAATGTGATCCCCAATCTCACCTGTAATAGCCAATGTCTTTATGGACCATTTAGAAACTAAAATCTTTAACCAAGCCAAACTTAAATCAGGATTCTGGTTCCGCAACGTTGATGAAACATTTGTCAGCATATTAGTGATAGTTGCAATGTCGAAGTTCGCTACCAAGTTCAGAGGTATAAGTATTAAATAAAGTGGGTGCAAGCGTTGATCCCTGAGAGACACCACTTTGAACCTCCAAACAAACTTACAGTTTGTCATTGCTAATTTTTACTCTTTCAGACCGATTATTGAGTTACGATTCAAACCAATGAAGCAACCATGTTTGACAGGTGGAGCGATTTGAGCCAATTTAAGGTCAGATGTTACTTTAAGTGAGGCTGTAAGTGTACTATGTCTATCATGGAACCCAGATTGCATTAGGATCATTACATTATTTGTTTCAATGTGCAAAGTAAGTTGCTGATAGACAATGCTTTCGAAAGGTTTAAACAAGGCATATAGGATGGATGTAGGACGGAAATCACTAGGAAAGGTAGGGTTAGATATCTTATGAACAGGGCGAATATTCACCTCTTTCCAGGAATATGGAAATATTCCTACCTGCAGGGATGCATTGTAGATATGCAAGAGAATTGGGCCGATGGCTCGTGAAGCATGGTGAATCGTTTCAATTGAAATACCATCAGAACCTTGAGAATGCGATTTTACTTAAGGGTTCTTGCGATATGTCAGAAAAGAATAATTTAGTATCATCACAAGTAGAGGAAACTGAGGACGAGGAAGGTGATCTATTTGCAAGGAGTGTGGATTGTATAGTAAAAGGTCTCAAAAGTTCTGCAGGTGAGAAATTTTTACCAGGAGCCAAGTGTTTAGAAGGAATAAGTCCAAGTCGTTCTAAAAGGAGCCAGATGTTTTAATTTTTATTCCTGTATTTCATAGAGTTGTAGTTATTTTGATTATACGCTGAAAGAAATTTAGGAAAGCCGTTTTACTATGACCGAGCACGCAGAGCCGTCACAAGCGTAGTGCAACGGCACGCTTCGTTTATGTGAACGGCGCGCCCGTTTTGGGAGAACAACTAACCCGAACTGGCGGAGACTCCTTGTTCCTCACTGTTTATTGTTTAACCTTATTGTTATAGACATCACCTAAACGTTTTTTTGAAGCAAAATTTTGCTTTAAAAAAACGATTAGATTATGTTAATTAGACTACCGAGCGTATATAGATAAAAGAGAGATAATAACCTATTAAGGTGTTTCGCATAACTATAAACCCGAACTTCCGAAAAAATATGTCCATTTTTAGTTAAAAATAATAAAATCATTAACAAAAATTTGAGGGGTCCTCTGAGGGGTCCTGAAACGTCCACTCATTCAGCGCAACAGTACGACTTCTCGAGAGAGTGGTTTACTGAAATCTCATTCCGTCTATGAATCTCGGATTTTAGTTTCAACTAGGTTTCTCAGTTTACGAAATTCGGCTTGAATAATACTATTTTTTGTTCTTTTATCCAATCTACGTTTGTTTCTCTCTTTCTTTTATCAAATCTTTGATATAAAGAGTGATCCAAGGAGTAGACGCCTTCTTTACTTTGGGGGTATGGCGAGGCGCAAATTTGTCAAACGCTGAAGATAAAAATGCAGTCAGACAAATCACCTTCATATTTATATCCTTTTCAATAAAAATACTATACCAATAATAAGTAGAGAGGTGCTTAGGAAATTAAGTGTCATTTATATTCTTAAGATTGCGTATGGGTAGGGGTGTTACACCATTGGATGGGCTAACAGAGAACTGGTATTCGATGCTGATAAGATCATGGTTTAAGAAGAATGAGATTGAGTGTTAAGTAGAGGAAATCACCTTGTCTAAATAATCCACAATGATCAACTCAATCCATGTACTAGAATGATCAGTGTGGTGGGTGATATCAAAGGGAACTATAGATAATACGGCAGAGAAAACTACATAAACGATAAAGTACTGCTGACGATCGAGAAGAAAAAATCAAATACATAATGGACTTAGTGAGTTCTTGCTATTGTAGACCTACAATAGATTGAATGTTAGACAGATTTATCCACAAGTATTTGATCTTTCTTTCTCTACGAAGACCGAGAGCAATAGCATAAATCTTCCTATTCAGTGCTGTTAATACGTCACGAAGGTAAATAAAACTATTTTCGTTTTCAGTGCATACTCATATTCAAGGTAGAGAAGTCTCTCTTAACCTTACGTCTTTCATTAAGTTTATCCCGTATATCTTGTCTACCGAATTTGGCTTCAGTCATAGAGGGGGGGGGGGGGGGGTGCGTAATTGAAGGTGCTTTCATGATTCTATACAGTTTTACAACGTCATCCTGATGAATATTTACGTTTAGAGCCCTGGCGATTGATTCCATGGAGGCTATGAGGTCTTCGTTCGGTTTCATGGGTAGGCCATGAATTTCTAGTTTCCATCTGGACAAAACTACCCTACACTCCGAATACGCACCCACAGTTCTGCAGGAAAGACGAACGTTAAAGTTACGTAAAATCAAAAGTGTATAAACAAGAAACAAATAATGAATTAAAACAAAGTCATAGTGTTTTATGGAACAAGTTATCGACACTTTAACATCTATATAATATATAATTATACACACATATTTATTTTCGATAAAATTTATATTCGATGCACGGATACATTTAATACCAGGTTTCAGCCTTGAAACTTGCATCTCCGCGTTCTGTAAATTGGTATGTATTGAAATGAATTTCTAATGAGTCCCACTGATCTAAAAATGTCTCTGTTGCATCTAATCGGGCAAGCTAACGCATTCCAGATAACTTCGCGATTTTTTTGGATTTGAAAGGGCAATAGTTTCATGTAACTGCGTGTAATTAATATTTGTGTCCGTGCTTCAAGAAAAAATCATAAGTGACTTTGTTTCACTAAAAAATCGAGATTTTTGGCAGAAATCCACACGAGAGTTCGGCACTTGAGTGTAAAGTATTCCTAAAGAAGTTTACTGTAACAGGATAAGGAATAATATTAGTCAGTCTAGAATATATAGAATTATGCTAACCAGCCATCGAATTGGCTTTATCAATTCCAATACTAAGAAGATTAGTTCATTTTAGATTGTCGCGTTCAATTTGTTCTTTAACACTATTTGTTATTTAATCTGCAGTTCTGTATTCCACTTCTAATAAACGATAAAAGTTAGTGTGTATTTTAGGGCGACTTTGACTGAAATATCGAATCAGTAAAGAGACTACTTTTTTTATTCAACCTTAGTTATTTTAATCAATAATAAGCGAGTAATTGGAGTCCCCTATATTTTTAATTAATTGGTCCAAAAGGCACGGCGAAAGAATGTGAAGAATTAGACCGGTACATGTAGTGCGATACAGCTTTATTTTGGAAAGCTTTTCCGAACTACGATCTAATTGTCGAATTTGCCCACCTAGGTGATGTACTGTTCATGCACAGCAGTGCTCAGTAATAAAGGCACCCATTTTTAACTCTGCTTTTTTTCTTTTTTCGTCAATTCATGCTTTAGCAAAATTAGTTCAAGTAGTCAAGGTGCTTTTTTGTAGCCGCATGTTCTTCGGAAATAAAACATCAGAGCTCTTAATTAAAATATGGCCCTTATGCAATTAAAGAAAAAGCTCAAATTCAGAGTTGATAAAAAATGTAATCAATTTGTAATTCTTCATATATTCTTAATTTCAAATAGGTACTTCCGCAAATTCTTTTAGGGATATATTACTACATATATAAAAAAATTAGCAAATAAATGATTTCATTAAAAAAAATATTTTACGCGTAAATTCAAATTTCTCCATTTTCAACACGCTTGAGGAAGTAAAAGATATTAATTGATAAATAATTAACAGTATATTCAGCTCATCAAGAACTAAACATTTTTTGCTATTAGAAATTAGACGCACGAAATTAAGCTTTTTATCTCATTCTAGATTACATATGACTCAATACAGAAAAAGACATATTTTTTGTAGATTTAAAAAAAAATTATAAATTGCGAAAAAGTCTTCTCTAATTTTAAATATTTGTATTATTTCTTAATAGTAAAAACTATTAATACGAAAATCGGCTATAATTTTAGAAGTAATTGGAAAAAATTTTTTCTCAAAATTTCAATTTTTTAAATAAAATGTTTATATTTTGTTTAATAATCAAAATTGAGAACAATAGCAGTAACACGCAATAAGAGCTGTTAATGCATATCCGTAGCGAGCTTGCTCACCCTCGTCAAGCTCAAGTCAGTAGACTTCCCGCAGGGTGATGAATGACACGGAACGAATGAATGCCGGGCATTGTTACGAGATTTCGTCCAGTTAGAAGAACTGACATTATGAAAGCATTGATCTCAATTCTTATATCTTGAAGCACGCAGAGCCAATTTTTTAATAACATCATTACATTATAAATTATAATCTAGATTATTAATCGTACGGCCTACAAATTCAAAACAGAATACTCGTTTTTTTACAAACTACCGCGTTATTACTACAAATATTAACCGATTTTCATGAATCTTTTTTTCAATTTATTGTGATTATATAAATTAATTAATTCTGTTGATTAAAATTGAATTAATCAATGATTTCATAATGTCAGTTTCTCTTGAGTTTGACGAGTTTGACGAGGGTGAGCAGGCTCGCTGTGGACATGCATGTACAGCTATCACTGAGTGTCACTGCTATTTTTTATCTATTGTTCTCAATGTTTTTGGTTATTACACAAAATGTAAACCTTTTATCGAAAAACCGGCTCTGCTTGATTTGAAATATGGTTATTTAGATGAGGAATGAAAAAAACCAGACAAAAATATTCAAACGTGCAGTTTAAAAATTCGGACGCGATTAGACATTCTGATAAAGGGCCTTAAGGCGAAACGGTAGGTTTGGCTGAGCACGGCAATGACTGCAGTGATATCTAAAAGAAAATCGGAAATACAGTCTAGTGCCCCCTGGCAAGTATGAA
>NC_046660.1:121556031-121569572 GCF_010883055.1 Belonocnema kinseyi | reverse complement strand
TGATATTAAAACTGTAGTTTCGAATATAATTTAATTTCGAGAGAAGCCCGCCAAATAGAAAACTATATCAATCAACATTAAATAAAAAAAAATGCAAATTTTACATTGTTTTTCGAGTGTTTTGGTAGAAAAAAAACACTTTTTTACCTCATTCTACGGACAGATAAATTGATTAATAATCACTTTTATTTTATTGATATTAAAACTGTAGTTTCGAATATAATTTAATTTCGAGAGAAGCTCGCCAAATAGAAAACTATATTAATCAACATTAAATTAAAAAAATTGCAAATTTCGTATTATTTTTCGAGTGTTTTGGTAGAAAAAAACTCTTTTTTACCGAAATCTACGGAAAGATAAATTGATTAATAATCACTTTTATTTTATTGATATTAAAAATGTAGTTTCGAATATGATTTAATTTCGAGAGAAGCCCGCGAAATAGAAAACTATATCAATCAACATTAAATAAAAAAAATTGCAAATTTTGCATTATTTTTCGAGTGTTTTGGTAGAAAAAAAAACACTTTTTTACCGAAATCTGCGGACAGATAAATTGATTAATAATCACTTGTATTTTATTGATATTAAAACTGTAGTTTCGAATATAATTTAATTTCCAGAGAAGCGCGCCAAATAGAAAAGTATATCAATCAACATTAAATAAACAAATGTGCAAGTTTTGCATTATTTCTCGAGTGTTTTGGTAGAAAAAAAACACTTTTTTACCGAAATCTACCATGAGATAAATTGTTGAATAATCACTTCTATTTTATTTAAATACTAAAAGTGTAATTTCGGATATAATTTGATTTCGAAAGAAGCCCGCCTTATCAATGTATGTTTCAGCAAACATTAAATAATCGAAATTTCAATTTTCGCATTATTTTTCAAGAGGTTTGGCAGAAAGAAAACCTTTCTGAAAGAATCTCACATTATTTGATCTGGAATAAATGGGGTCATAAGCAAGGGCTTCGTCTCGATCTGAGGTATACGTAGGTATAAGTTCTGCAATGTTACCGACATTGCAGTTTTCGCAAGGGTAGTCTCAAGTCAAGAATAGATCAGTAGTGACCATTGGCGGTAAAGCAGGGAACTAAAAAACCGGTTTTCCGCAGAATTTTTCCTGGTTTATTTTACTTTGTTTTCAGCAAAACCATGTTTAAATAAATGAATAATTTAATCTTTTTTTATTGATATTATGTTCATTAGTACTTTCCGTATGGCGGGCTTCTCCCATTTTTAACATAAAAAATTTTCGGAATGCGATAATCTCAGATTTTGTTAATAAAAATTTGTAAAAATGAAAAAAATTAATTTTGAAGAGAAGCCCGCCATAGATTTCGATATACTTTTAACAGTGTAAAAAACAAAATTTGAATTAATGCATTATTTTGCGAGTGGTTTTGCTGAAACTATTTGGAGGAAGTTACCGTTTCACCTTAAAGTCACGATGCAACCGGATCATGTACTTCATATACTCCAGTTTCTTCTATCCCTGTAAAAAGCGTAGAATAGAGAAAAACTAATATTTTCAGATTTCTGCGCAAAAGTGAAGATTATTCTATTATTTTGAATGCGCGATTTTTCCATCTGCCTAAAATTCCACAATACGAATAAGATACCTCGTAAACTTATTCACTTCTATTTCCATAGCGACCGCCACACAGTTTTCTATTCTCCCAAAGAGAACCTATTTGCAATATATTTAATTCCTTCTAATTGTACCTATAACGCACCTCAGAGAGATATTTTTTATTCCTCAGAAGTGGTCATATTTTGATTTTATTTATTTCCTTCTAATAAGTTCACAAAATATGCGTAATAAGTTGTTTTAATTCCTTCATGCGGAATGTAAATTCTGAAATTTTAATTCTAACCAATTCAACTCTACCTCTCTAGGCTTAAAATTATTTAAATTCACACATTTGTATTTTAGACGGCGAAAAATTGCGTATTCAAAGGAATACAAATTCTTAATTTTTCTGAATTCAACGCTTGTTAGCGGGATCCTAAAAGGTAAGTAAGAACGGGAATTTAGACAAGATATTTCGTACAACATTGTTCCTTAGAGTTTGGCAATAGCCACAGATGCCCTTAAGCGGCAGACGGCACATTTGAAGATAAAAGTTTCGCCTGTGGATACTTTTTGAGAGCTACTAATCGTTGTAGATTTTTATGAGGAACAGTGTTATACCTTCAAGGCAGACGATTATAAGATCCATAAGGTGGTCTTTGTAGCCTTGTTGCAGCCTGCTCAACTTGAAAAGAAGGTCTTTATATTTGCCCGTTTTTCTTCCCCCTTTGCCATGACATTACCATCGGCTGGTGCCCAGAATTCAATCACATAAATTATCTTGGTCTTTAGATCATGGATGACAATATCAGGCTTTGTAGCAATGATATGTTGAGTGGTGGAAAATGAGAAATTTCAGCAGATCTTACACTGATTATTCTCCATAATAGACTTCAGTGCCCCTTGAGCGTATGGCAAGACGGTCACTAGATGAACACGATGGAAATGCTGAGGATGGTAAGACTTTTAGAGCCGTGTTTTGTCCCTATATGTACCCGTAGTGTTCATTCTTTGAGTATCTACTAAAATAAGAACATGTTCAAGTGTTTCTAACTTTTGCTTGCACGCTCGCATATGGTATCTGTCACTGGTGCAATCATTATGCGCTCGCGCTGAACTAAGGTGTCTTATAACTCCGTCTTGAGATGCAAAAAGAAATCCCTCAGTCTCCGATCTCAAGTCAGCAGATTTGAGAAACTTGTTGAACAGAACCATGGATAGCTCTAATCTACGTATAATGTCGTAGAATTTACCATAAAGGGGCTTTTTAGAATTTTCTCTTAGTAGAAGCCAATTTTCTGCTTCCTGTACACGACTCTTGAGTATCAAATGTATTATAATGCTAGGCCATAAAGCGTCACTGGAATCAAATGGAAGACCAAGCGCCTCTGCATCCTTATCTGCGGGCCGGTATAGAAGCACCGTAACACTCTCGACTTTATATTGATGTACGAGTCGCTTTAGAGAATATGTGATTTTTGCAACTGTGCAGACATGCTTCGGTCAAGTTGTCTCCACTCATCGAAGTTTATATTTACTAAACCGAACGCATCGACCAGTACAGGGGCGTCCAGAATATTGATCGCCTGGATTGTATTTTACCTAGATAATTTGGATGACGAAATCTTTCTGAGAATTTGCAATAGCTTTTTTCAAGAGTCTTTTTTAAGACATTTATTTCTCCATTAACAAGATTTTGAAGATCCTGATCGTCACGCAATGTTGTATTTTCTAGTATTCCTTTGTATATATTGACGCAGGCACACTTTTATAGTCCAAAGCTCATGTTAATTGCTTGAGAGTACCTATTTATCACCGTCATAAGGATTTCAAAGTCCTCTTTTAAAGATGCAAAGAGTTTAAGGTCGTCCATGTTCACAAGATGATTGCACTTAAATTCTCTTCAGTTCGGTGGGCCACATAGGTATCCAGAGCTTTGAACTCGGAGCACAATAGATAGAGGCAAGAGGGAAACGCAGGAAAGTATCGGACTTAGAGTCTCCTTGGAACACTCCCTTTTTTATGTGACATAGCTGATAGTCACTTCTATTTTGTTAGATGTTATGACAAGTCTTGTACAATACAAAAGCATAAGCTCTTTCATACATCTCACTATTTTTAGATACACCTACAGGCACTCAAAGAGCTTGATAAGGAGCTCATGGTTCGTGTTATCGAATGCCTTTCGGAAGTCAATCCAACCCATGGACAAATTGCGTTGATACCTGATAGAATCCTGGGTAATACACCTGCCTATTAACAGGTTCTCTCTGCCAACTCTCAGTCCTCTATTGCATCCGCGTTGTTTAACTATTGTACTCCATACCGGCTCGATAGATGCCAGTAAATAGCTTGTAGTTGGTGTTTAAACAAGAAATGGGTCCGCAGTTCTTTGGACTTGACAAATCTCCGTTTTTAGGGGTCAGTACCGTGCGTCCTTCCAAAAACCACTGCCCGAAGGGTTGTTCTTCGCTTAAGAAAGTAGTAAATATACAAGATAGATGTTGGTGCGTAGAATAGAACTTCTTCCACCAAAAGTAATTAGTAGACACTCTTCCTCTAGTCATTACAACAGGTGCCCCTGGAAAGTGAAAAAAGAGTGATATATCTGAAGTGTCTCATATA
The DNA here is from genome assembly GCF_010883055.1 of Belonocnema kinseyi. Lineage (NCBI taxonomy): Eukaryota > Metazoa > Arthropoda > Insecta > Hymenoptera > Cynipidae > Belonocnema > Belonocnema kinseyi. The sequence continues at coordinate 121,565,371 of NC_046660.1, read as the reverse complement.
GCTTATGAGTATATACATATACTTGTTCCCAGAAGACTTGAATCTCTTCTCGACTAGGCGGATTTTCAACAATACGTGACATTTTGTTGAACGGACAGGAAAGGATGAGTGGAAACGGTGGAATTTTCCTGAACCCAATTTACTCTCCGTTCAAGGCGCTCTTTGGTTGTTGAAAGAGCTTTTATTTTTGTGTCTAGTGCTGCTTGAGGATCAACAGTTCACACTTGTCCAGAATGTGATTTGCTTTCGCCAAACTTTTGGAGTGAACTGTTTCTTTGATGTTATGTAGCTAATCACACACTTAACATTTGACACATGCAGTTTCGCCGTTTTAGTATTAAATGGAAGCTGTGTTATACGCTTATGAGTCTTACTCATGCGCACTGAAGTATCATTACTTCTGTTGTCGTTAAGCAGCGAGACCGCTTACTCTTTAACTACAAGGTTCAGATTCCAGAGATCAACATCCTGAGAAAGACTTTTTGCTGGATTTTTGACCTCCTAATTCTCATTTTGGCATTATCGGCTATCTGCAAAGGTAGTCTTGCTGAAACGGGTGGTATATTTGCTGGAAGATCTGGCTCTTTTTCTTGATAAAGATCCTCATATCCCCCTTTGCGTAAAAATGATACCTTATCTTCTAAATACTTAGGATTTTTATAAGCATATTCCGGGTCCATATTTCCCCGACGTTCATGTAACTTCTGCATGTACCCTCCTCGCGCCAGTGCGCTTTCTTGCCAACAGGTAAAAATGTTCCTCCTGAGTTGGTCCAACTATTTGAAACTATCTTCTTGCGTCTTCAGAATAAGAACTCTTAATACAAGAGAATAACGCCAATTTTTAGCCAAATGTTAATAATACAAGTAATTATTTTTAAATTTGTATCTGCTATATCATCAGAGATTATACCTTACCGACAGTAGATCAACCCTCCAAACCATGAAGGCAGAAAATCTACACAATATCGATCAAGTTAAGAATCTTTAATAACAGAAAATGCTTCACGTCGTAATAAGACTAGATGCAAAATAATATTTTTAAATTGAAATTATTTCTTGAAAAAAAGATCCTACTCCATCTTCACTCCATTGGGAATCGAACCACAAAACTTCTGATTTTCAGTTAGGTGCTTTTCCAATTAAGCTATTAGATAATAAGCAATAAATAATTACTTGTACCATTAACACCTAGCTAAAAATTAGCGTTATGTTCTTGAATTAAGAGTTCTTATTCTGATCCCTCTAATAGCTTAATTGGAAAAGCACCTGACCGGAAATCAGAAGTTTTGTGGTTCGATTCCCAATGGAGTGAAGAAATAATTTACAACTAAGATACCCCTGAATTAAAACAAAAAACACTCAGTTTACCTACTTCAGATCTTAATTCACTAAAATCCCCATTTAAGACCTAAAAGACTTACAAATCTAGTGAGAAACCCCCTGATCTGGCAACGCTGCTCGCGAATGGACTTCCTCGAGCTTAGGCCTGCCCCCGTTTCTTGTTGCGGCCAGACAACTCAGCGGCGCCACTAAAGAAAAACAAAATTTCATATAATGCATATTTTTTTGCTATTTTTTACAAAAAAAATCTCTTTTTACTCTATTAGTTTTCGAGAAAACAGGGCGGCGTTATCTTGCTGTCAACTCAGAGGCGCCCTCTACAAAAATCATTAAGTTAAAGAAAATGATTAGGTTAGATTTATTTTTTATTTGTTTGCTTAACAATATGCTATGAATCGCTTTTGTAAAGACAACCCTTATTTATAAAAATTTCCCTCCTTTCCAGCCTGCATACTGACGTCAAAAATTGAATTCATTAATTGTTGGGATTTTGTGCTCTTTCTTTGTTTTCCAACGTCATATTAATCGCTTTCGTAAAATTAACCCTTGTATTGAAAAGCGGCACCATGTAATGAAAGCACGTATTATCAAAATATTCGATATCTACATATATCAGTGGTAGCTAAACTTTCTGCTCACTTGTCAGATGTGGTCAGGACCGCCCCAACTTATTTTTTCTATTGGATTTTGATCTATTCATGCACCTCAGTGTGAGAGAGCTCACCCCAGCAGGGGTCTTTTGTGTACAGCATGTGGAAGCTTAATCGTCAATTTAATATTAAATACATCTGAAGTTTTCAATCTTTATAGACAAATTACATGTTTTTGTAATCGCAAAAATACGTAAATTCCTAATATATATTACTTTCAAATCACAGATTGCAAAAGTATGAATTTTTTAATGTCAATTTTTTTCTTATTTTCCAACAAAGGACCCCTGACAAAAGGGATGGTCTGTCCAATCTCGCAGGTACCTGACCAGAAAGTAGGTAGTTAATGAGCCTTTTCAGGGTACCATGACTTGGTGAAGGACGTGTCGACCACGGAGCAATAGTAAGGAGACCGATCTCCGTTACATACGTTCTGATTGCGGGAACTGTACATTAACTGTACATTTGGTAATTACTGGACTACCTGTCTCGCCTGCTAAAGATATTTTGCTACAAATGATAGCTATTTCTAGCATAATCAATGTCACCCCTGGCGGACCGAAAGAACCGAAAGTAGCCTCTACAAAGTACCTGTAAAGACCCCATTGGGTCCCCATTCGGTTCCAATTTAAAATACTCAAAAAAACAACAGGATCAAATTTTAAACTATTAAAATTCGGATTCTATGTTAAATTTTCTATTAGAAACTCACGGAGAAATCGCAATACATTTTTTTGCAGCGTTAAAATTTTTTTTTTAAATGTCATTAACTTCTGCTGAAGGTGACTTCCAGCGCATCCATAATAGCTCAAGTAGTATGTTGCGCGCGAAGTTTTAAAATAAAATTCTCTCTTACTTGCATCGTAGTGTTGTTGTCTGAGGTTTTCACTGCGTCGCGCTAGCATCCAGAAAAAATTCTTAAAGTTATCGAAAGGATGCTTATTAACTGCTGCTAAAAGAAGATGCACTTGAAGGCACCTTCGGCCCATGTAAATGACAGGTATTTTATTTTTTACAGTTTTTAACGCTACAAGAAAATGTATTGCAATTACTTCGTAAGTTTCTAATGCAAATTTGAACGTAGAATCCGAATTTCAACAATTTAAAAGTTGATTTTGCTGTTTTTTTGAGTTCCTTCAATTTGAACCGAATGAGGACCCAATGGGGTCTTTACGGGTGCTTTGTAGAGGCTCCATTCGGTTCCTTCGGTCCGTCAGGGACTATTCAGACTTATGACATTTCTATCACCTACACGACAGGTTCTTCTCTTCAGGATAAGCCGAGGTCTGTACTAGTAACATTCTCTAGTAAAATGATTCACGGTCGAATTTTCTCAGCCAAGTGATCTCTGGTAACTGAAAGGCCAGTCTGATTGACCCTGCTGTTGGTGATTCACTCATATACCTGAATTACTGTTGTTCCTGTCTTAAACAACTTAAAATCCCGGTAAAGAATTCACGAATTACGGTATTTTCTTTTTTCGAATGCTTATGACATTATTGCTATTTCTGAGACTTGGCTTAAAATATTCATTAATAATAATTCGGTTTCTATTTCTGAATATTACTTTCTGCCTTGTGACAGAGTTGACAGACAGGGTGATGGGGTTGGTGTGTACATCTAATCTTCCCTTGCAACACGTATTTTGCAAACTTCCTCTTGTGATGACACTCATTCTTCCTTAGTACCTTCAACTGAATTTCTCATAATAAAAATGAAAGTAGCTAATGCTCCTAATATCCTGCCCTCGATAGTTTATCGTCGAACAAATACTGGCCCTATCACTGATTTTGTACCGGCATGTGCTCTTCATTTCCCTCTGTATACTAGTGCTATTATTGTCGTTGATTTTAATGTCGATCTTTATAAAGATGTCTATAATGCTAACCATATTAGATGACTTTTTTTCCAGTGACCTTTACATCGCACCGTACTCTCCGACACACCACACTGCCTCTTCTCACACATGTTTAGATATATGTGTTGTTTATGATGAGATAGGATAGTAGAACATGGCCAAAGAGAGGTACAATTTCTATACCAGCATGACCACATTTACGTCAAGTATTGTAACCTGCTCCCTAAACAGGAAAATAGACTCCTATCTTATCTCAATTCGCGTAACATGAATGTTGACGATTTCTTGAGATATTTGGTGTCTTGCAATTTGTCTGTATTTTGTTCGGTTGATACTATTAAAAATAAAACTTCTGTGTTTAATGCAATTGTAGTCGATGCTGATAAAAAATTCTCTTTGCTTCATATGTACCAACCTAGGAGATTGCCTGGGCCTTGGATCATTCAGAAACTAAGATCAATGATGAAGGAGAGAGATAGGCTGTATAAAGTAGCTGCACGTTATAATTCTGATTATTTTATGTTTAAGTTCCGCTCCCTGAGAAATTAGGTTCAGAATAATTTGCTACGAAACAGAACTGCGTTTATTACAGCCAAACTAACGAACATCAATGAACCTTCTCCCCTTTGGAATGTATTTCGTAGATTGGGCCTTATTAACCCTAAAAAGAATGAAGTATCTTAGCATATGCCTGTTGAATATTTCAATACTTAATACGATTCTGTTTTTTATTGTATTCTTTTCCGAACCCTTTCCGTTACTTACTACATTATAAAATGCACTTGAAACGGATTTCTCCTTTTTTTTTCCCTGGCGGACCGAGTGAACGGAAAGGATACTATACAGAATATTCAGTATCCACATAGTATCCCTTCCTTACTATGTACATTCTTGGACACCTATCTTAGTGAAACCTATACAAAATGGAGCATATTTAGGTAGATCGGTGCCCAAAAATGTACATAGTCTACCACCAATCAAATTTAAACCAGTTTTACCACAAGGTTCTTTTTTGGGGATGATACAATTTTATATTTTAGAGCATTGGGTCTGCCGAATACCTAAGTGACTGATCTACCTGGAAAAGTACGAGATTTGAGGAGTTTCGATAGTAGCAGAGTCGAAAACATTCTCAAGGATGTTTGCATGACCTTTAGCCATATTTCAACTTAGGGGTGGTTTCCTCAGGCAGTGCGACATGAATGCTTGCCATGCCAACCCGCTGGAAAAATCAAGCAACCGAACTACCTTAATGAAATCGAATTTTCACAAGTTCGAATTTTGATTATTTTGTTAGCAGAAACACCACGGCCTTGTATTTCAAGGAGATAAATCCCTAGTCACACAAGTGCTTTTTAGGGTTTTAGTATTATTTCAACTTATCTTTAAAATTAGTTTTAATAACTATTTGAAAACAATATGTTAGGAAAAATCTGGTCTTAAAAAATTTTCAATTGTTCTGAAAATTTAGATTATTCGTTATATGAAAATTAATATACAAATAATGTAGACTGGAAAATAATTTTGATAAATGATGTTGCGATTTTAGCTCGTACATCACGGGGGTTATTTTATAACTATTGAGAGTGATAAATAAATACGATTAAAAGTACTATGCACGATAGAAAAAAAAGGCAAGGCAAGAAACACATTGCTTTTTTAAATCGCTACAAGAATGTCATATTAAATTTTTGGATTTACTTGTGTGCATATTTTAATGAAAAGTATGAAACATTTCATCTTAAGCTAAAGCGATATTTTGATTTTCAAATATTCTTTCGTAGAATTATAAAAAAAATAATAATAATTATAGAAGATTCGATCTTAAACTGAAACTATGTCTTCATATTTTAAAATGATTTTGTAGAAATATTAAAAATTATATAAAGACTAAATATTTTAATAACAGGGTAGCCGTTTTAATCCAAGAAAAAAATTCCCGGTCATTTTACGGTTTTTTCTCGCTTCTGAAAAATTTTTCACGGCTTATAAAATTTACATGCAAAAAATTCAAGGTACTAACACTTTTCAATTTAACAATTTTTAATCAAATGCAGATAAACTACAAAATTTAGATTTTTTAACTTTCAGAAATTAATGAAATCAAAGATTCAGGCAAAAATTGTAAAAATGTAATTGAAAATCGTGAGAAATCTAGACTTCTAAATCTCTTTTGAAAGAATCGAATTTTTCCTACAATTTTTAGAAAATTCTGCAAATTTAAAAAACGAATTTTCTGTACAAAAATTGGATTTTCAAACCAAAATATGACTTCAACAAAAAGTTAATATTCCACGAAATTGATGCATTTTTACTTGACAAACATGAAATTTCAAACCAAGAAAATTCTTTTTTTACTAAAAAAAGAGAATTTTGAACTAATAAAGGTAAATCTTAAAAAAATGGAAAGGTTACATTTTCCGTTAAAAAATTAATAAAAAAAGGAAGGCTATTTGACTAAAAAGTTAAGTTTTGAACCATAGACATAAGCCTTCATAAGAAAATAATAATTTTTTAACAATGGCGCTTATATTTTACCTAAGTCGTTGAATTACCAATTAAAAAAAATGATTTTTCAACAAAATAGTTTAACTTTCAACAAAAGAGATGAGTTTTCAACGAAAAATATAAATCTTCAAGAAGAAAATGATTCTTTAACAATGTGATTCAGCCAAAGTTTTCAAACAAAATAGTTGAAAACTCAATCAAAGAAGAAGAATTTGTTACAAAAAATTTGCATTTTAATTAAATAAAATTGGTTTTTCTACTAAGACCGATGAATTTTTAAATCATGAGGATAAATTTTCAATAAAATAGTTGAACTTTCTTTTAAAAAAGATTTGAGTTGACTTTTCACGATCAAGGACTGAATTTTTAAACAAGGAATCACTTTCTATGAGAAATATTGAATTTTCATTTAAAAAAAAAAAGGATTTTTTCAATAAAAAGGGATGAATTTTGACCAAATTGGTTGAATTCTCTACCAAATCAAATGGTATTGCATTTTTATCAAAGAAAGGTGAAATTTGTACTAAAACAGATGAATTTTCAATAAAAAAACGCTTCTTGTTTAAGTTGAACTTGCATCCAGAAAAGATTTCAGTTAATTTTTCAACGCCAAAATATTAAAATTGTTGAATTTTCAACCAAATAATTGCATTTTTAACCAATAAAGATGTAATTTCTGCTATCAAAGGTGAATTTTGGTGGATATTGAACGACGTTATGGGATCTAGGGTAATGTACTCAATTGTTGGCAGGTTAAGGCAAACTTCAGCCTTTGAGAAAGAACTTAATATCAAAAATATTATGTTTGATAAATGTAATACTAATATTTACAGTGCTAATATAATAGGGTATCAAACTCTAAGCTTTACTCACCTCAATATATATTAGAAACTGAGAAATAATTAAAATTAACTCATTAGCCTAAAAATTCAATTCTTAGCAGGGTTGACGCACTTCTTGGCAGAGGTGGCCCCAATTATTGGCATCCTAGGCATATGAAGATAAAATGGTGAAGGAATCATATTAAACTAATTCAATAGTATCACCATGAAGTGAATAGTCAAGAGAAACATTATTTATCAATTATTTTTCATTTATAAAAAAATAGTTTGGCTTAAATTACTTAATTATCAGCATCTATCTGGTCCAAATTTAGAGGTTCTGATCCTTGGTTTCTTTTGACTGCTTTAGCAGAATTAGTACAATCGGTTTTTTTTCTCGAAAATTGATTTTCTTTTTTGCTAGTGTTTTTAGCTTTTAACTATCTTTGTCTAGTATCTCCTTTAGCAAAATCAATATAAGATCTTTAATATTTGAAGATTTATTTTTGTTTAGTTCAGACTTTTTGTTTTATAACTTCTTTCTTTTTCTATCTTCTTGGGCTTTTTCTGCAATTTAATTTCGCCGTTTTCGTTTTTGCTTTTTATCTTCCTTAATCTTAGTTTTATTTTTTTAAATTGATTTTGTCTAATTCCTGAACTCCTCATGCCTGCGATGTTAAACCATAAATGCCTGTTGCCTTCATTTCCCTTCCTTTTCGTTTTGGAGTTAGAGGGAAACGCAAATAATCATGCATATTTCCATTTTTTACACATTTTAAAGCAATTTCTTGTATGTTTTATGTTGGAATCGCTTTCTTCTCAATTCTGCAGAATCGTGTAATGTTTCATCAATTGCATGCTAAACTGAAAACTGGTTACAAAAAATTTTTTTTCTCTTTACAATATTTAAATCAGTTTAATTGTTATTTAACACATTTTCAGAAGTGTTAAAAATTACAACCGAGATTCTTTTTCTGTATGTAAATCAGGCAGTAATTTTGTTGAACAGACTAGTTGTGAGTGATACATTAGACTGATATGTGGTTAAGTCTACAACGCCAAATTGCGAATTTACTCTTATTTCTGCATAACATAGATCACCAAATATAATTACTTACTTAATTCTTTTAAGTACTGCTCCAGTAATTTACTTTAAAATCTTGTTTTCACCTTTAATTCGGTCTTTCATTCTGAATTTTACAAAACAACAAACGAACATAACGATACTTTTTCCGATTGCGCGAGAAAAGAAATCATTGCAAGAACATACAATCCAATTCTTGGCAGGGGGTGCCAAGAATTGCATACAGTGCTTTAGATTGAAAACTTATTGGCACCTCTTATTATTTATTAAATAAATTATAGTTAAATCTTACTTATTTTTTATTACAAATTTTAACGTTTCCTCGAAATGTGCTTAAAAGAAAATAGTCACTTCCGTTAATTATAACGTTGCTAGGGGTAAATTGAAAACTGCAATTATCTAAAGATTTTCTTTAGCTAACCAGAAAATTCTTGGCAGGTTGGAAACAAGGCTGAATTTTGTAATTTCCGAACACATACAGTATTGTTTAGCATAAGATGAATACATATTACCTCATAAAAATGTCTACACTATTAAAAAAAATATAAAACTATTTGCTATTTATCTCTATTCTCTTATTATTTCATAAAATCTAGAGAAGAGTGCCAGCAATTGCGGGGATGCCAAGAATTGGTGCTCTTACTCATGAAGTGTTAGGATGTTTTAAATGAATCCAAGGGATTTTTGAAGATTTCAGAGAATTTCAATGATCTTAAGGGATTTTAAAAGCGCTTATGGTATTTTAATAAATTTTAAAGAAGTTCAGAAAATATACGATTTCATGTAGCTTCACGGGAATTTATAGTATTTCAATGACTTTGAAAGAATTTATTCAAAAGAATGAAGGAATTTTATAGGATCTTAAAGATTTCCAAATATATTAAGATGTTTCCAAAGATTTTAAAGAATTTTGAAGATTCAAGCATATTTTTAAAAATTCCAAGGAATTTTCAATTGATTTAAATAATTTCAAGGTATTTCAAATAATTTTGCAAATTTTCAGGTATTTTGAAAATAGCAATAATTTCTCGAGTGCTTGAAAAAATCTCAAGGGATTTCAAAAGATTTCACAGCAT
>NC_046660.1:121552137-121555931 GCF_010883055.1 Belonocnema kinseyi | reverse complement strand
TAATTTGAAGCGGTTCCAGAGGATTGGAAAGATATCAGGGTATTTTTTTTTGAATCGCAAATAGTTTTCAAGTGCTTTAAAAAGTTTCAATTATATTTCCAAAATATTTTAATTATTTCAATAACTTAAATTAATATCAAAGAATGTGAAATATTTTAGGGTGTTTAAAAATATTCTAAAGCTTTTTCAAGAGATTAAAAATTTACCAAGTAAAATTGAAAGATTTGAATGATTCCACATGATTTAAACAAACTTTTATGGGGGTTTAAAGAGCTGACTAGAAGTTTGTGAGATATGGAACGATTTTATAAGATCGAAAATGTTTTATGATAATATCAGTAAAATGGTATTATAATAATATAAGAAAAAATATGTTACAATTTACCAAGAGATTCTAGAAGATTTCTGAGTTCCGTCCACTTAGCGCCGCCACCAAGGAAAATTATGAAATGCAATACGCTATATTTTCTTGCTTTTTTTGCTAATTTTATGCTGAAAAAATTTTTTTGCTTTTTAAACATCGGAGAAAAGGGTGGCGGCGCTAGCAGGACGTCCACTGAGCGCCGCCACCTACGAAAACTCACTAAAAATTATTATCATGCGATAAACGATGAGTGGAGATTTTTTTCTTTTTTTTCTCTATGATGATATATATTACGTTTCCCAAAAAACTACCCCCGAAGTCTTACGCAACTACCCCCCGTGATCAAAAACATTTTCAAAATGGAAAAACTACCTTCAACCATGTTAACATGATGTAGGGATTCAAATGAATTACATGACACTTGAAAATTTCCCTCTCATTATAATTTCCCCAAAACTACCCTTCCACGTGAACGTTTGCAGCACAACATTTATATGTATGAAAAAAGCATTAAAAATAATCAAACTTATAAGAAACTGTTGGTTCGTATTTTTTTGCTCTTTTTCCAAAAAACTACGCCCAAAGTCTTATGAAACTACCCCCATGTTCAAAAACATTTGAAAAATGGGAAAACTACCTTTAACAATGTGAACATGATTTAGGGCTTCAAATTGATTACACGACACTTGAAAATTTTCCTCTCATTATAATTTCCCCAAAACTACCCTTCCACGTGAACGTATGCAGCAGAATATTTATATGTATGAAAAAAGTATTAAAAATAATCAAACTTAGAAGAAACTGTTGGTTGATATTTTCTTGTCTTCTTTTGCTTTCTCACAATATATAATACGTTCCCGAAAACTACCCCTAAGTCATACACACCCTCTCTGCAACATCAAAAATGTTTTAAAAGCTGGAAAACAACCCAGAACAATGTAAACATGATTTAGAACTAAAAATTGATCACATGGCACTTGACAATTTCCCTCTCATTATAACTTCCTCAAAACTACCGTTCTACGTGAACGTATGCAGCAGAACATTTATATGTATGAAAAAAACATTTAAAATAATCAAACTTAGAAGAATCTGTTAGTTGATATTTTTTTGCTCTTTTTTTCTCTTTAATAATATATAATACGTTCCCAAAAACTACCCCCAAGTCATAAATACCACGCGCTCGAATCAAAAACGTTTTAAATGATGTAAAACCACCTTGAACAATGTAAACATTATTTAGAACTCCAAATTAATTGCATGACACTTGAAAATTTCCCTCTCATTATAAATTCTCTAAAACTACCCTTCCACGTTAACGTATGCAGCAAAACATATATATGTATGAAAATAGCATTAAAAACAATCAAACTTAGAAGAAACTGTTAGTTTATATTTTTTTGCTATTTTTTTCCTCTTTAATCGTATATAATATGTTCCTAAAAACTACCCCCAAGTCATACATACCCTCCCCGCGTCATTCAAAACGTTTTATAATTTAAAAACCACCCTGAAAAACGTAAAAATGATTTAGAACTCTAAATTATTTACATGACACTTGAGAATTTCCTTCTCATTATAATATTCCCAAAACTGCCCTTCCACGTGAACGTATGCGTTAACGTGGAAGGGTTGTTTTTCTGAAAAATTATGAAGAGGGGTAAATTTTCAAGTGTCATGTAATTAATTTGGAATTCTAAATAATTTCTGCATTGTTTAAGGTGGTTTTCCAACTTTTTAAACGTTTTTGATGACCAGGGGAGGGTATGTATGACTTAGGAGTAGTTTTTGGGTAACGTATCATATATTATAAAAGAGCAAAAAAAGAGCAAAAAAATATCGACTAACAGTGTTTTCTAAGTTGTATTATTCTTTGTGCTTTTTTCATACATATATATGTTCCGCTGCATAGATTCACGTGACAGGGTAGTTTTTCGGGAAAATTGTGAAGAGGGGGAAATGTTGAAGTGCCATGTAATAACGTATTATATATTATAGATGAGCAAAAAATATCGACTAACAGTGTTTTCTAAGTTCTATTATTTTTACCCTTTTGCCATACATATATGTTCCGCTGCATACCTTCACGTGGACGGGTAGTTTTCACAGGAAAATTATGAAGAGGGGGAAATTTTGAAGTGCCATGTAATTAAATTGGAATTCTAAATAATGCTTGCATTGTCCAAGGTGGGTTTCCAATTTTTTAAATATTTTCGATTTCGAGGGGAGGGTATGTATGACTTAGGGGTAGTTTTTGGGTAACGTATTATACATAATCGAAGAGCAAAAAAAGAGCAAAAAATTATCGACTAACAGTGTTTTCTAAGTTTTATTATTTTTAATGTTTTTTTCATACATATAAATGTTCTGTTGCATACGTTCACGTGAAATGGTAGACTTGGGAATATTATAATGAGATAGAAATTTTCAAGGGTCTTGTAATCAATTTGTAGTTCTAAATCATTTTTACATTGCTCAAGGTGGTTTTCCAACTTGTAAAACGTTTTTGATGACAAGGAGCGGGTATGTATGACTTAGAGGTCGTTTTTCGGAAACGTATTATATATTATCAAAGAGCAAAAGAAAGGGGGAAAAATATCAACTAACAGTTTCTTCTAAGTTTGATTATTTTCAATGCTTTTCCTCTAGAATCAAACCGAAGGGCCTATGACAAAGCCACCGAACGCGTCCTCGGGTTGCGGATAGAGGGTCCCTGTACCAAGGGTTTCTGCTGAATATGGTTACAAAAATAAATGGGCAGTCGCGGACAATTGTCCAGGGGTGGTCCCGAAGGAACTAACCCCCAAGCGGAGGTGTGAAAACCGTGCCGAAAGCTGAATGGCACCTGGGTGAGGTGTCTAGAAGGGTGACTCTGGGATACCAGGCGACCTCTGAGAGTAAGCAGCCTTATCCTTGCATGCGGGGCTCTACAACGATGGACGAACCCCTTTCCATAGCTTCTCGTGGGTACAACAATGACAACAACAAACATAGTTGTAGTAAGTGCGGTTCAAAACAACAGAACGCGCAGGGCTCCCGACAATGGGTCGGCCAACAATGCCGACCAATCTAGAGCTGGGGGAGCCAATGAAAATGGATTCAATGCGATGGATCAGCGGGATCTCGTGACCTTTGGGTTAACGGAGCGACTGAGTCACGACTTGCTAGACTGCTACGATGCGAGTGTGGCCCGTGAACGGGGTTACATGGCACGGCTGCATGCTCTGTGGTGCGAGAAACACTCGGAGCTATCGCACTTTTCGCAGCAACGTCTGCGAAACCATGCTGAATTACTCCGTAAAAGGAGCTATGTAAGCGGAACGCCTAATCTACCACAACTAGAACAAGCCGGCAACAAAGAAAGAGAGGCGACACTAAGACCAACCGCGGGCAGGCATCCAATAGATGAAGAGCGATGCTTTACGACCCG
>NC_046660.1:121546899-121552037 GCF_010883055.1 Belonocnema kinseyi | reverse complement strand
ATATATATATATATATATATATGTTCTGCTGCATACGTTAACGTGGAAGTGTAGTTTTGGGGAAATTATAATGAGGGGCAAATTTTCAAGTGGCATGTAATTAATTTGGAGTTTTAAATCATTTTTAAATTGTTCAAGGTGGTTTTACAACATTTAAAACGTTTTTGATGCCGAGGGGAGGGTATGTATGACTTAGGGGTAGTTTTTGGACAACGTATTATATATTATCAAAGAGAAAAAAAGAGGTAAAAAATATCCTCTAACAGTTTTTTCTAAATTTGATTATTTTTAATGCTTTTTGCATACATATATATGTTCAACTGAATACGTTAACGTGGAAGGATAGTTTTGGGGGAAATTATAATGAGAGAGAAATTTTCAAGTTTCTTGTAATTAATTTGGAGTCCTTAATCATTTTTACATTGTTTAAGGTGGTTTTCTAATTTTAAAAACGTTTTTGATGACGAGGGGAGGGTATGCATGACTTAGGGGTAGTTTTTCGCGAACTTATAAATTCTCGGAGAGCATAAAATATCACCGAACAGTTTCTTCAAAGTTTGATTATTTTTTTGTCCTTTTTTTATACATATGTGTTCCGCTACATACCTTCACGTGGAAGGGTAATTATTTGGGCAAACTATAAAGAGGGGGAAATTTTCAAGTTTCATGTACTTAATTTGAAGATCTAAATCATGTTTACATTCTTGAAGGTAGTTTTTGCATTTTGAAAACATTTTTGATCACGGGGGGTAGTTGTTTAAAACTTAGTGGTAGTTTTTTGGGAAAATTAATATATGTCATCAAAGAGAAAAAAAATCTCCACTTATCGTTTATCGCATTATAATAATTTTTAGTGAGTTTTCATAGGTGGCGGCGCTGAGTGGACGTCCTACTAGCACCGCCACCCTTTTCCCCTGAGTTTACAGAGAAAAAAGTTTTTTTTTGTGGCATAAAATTAGCAAAAAAATATGATGTATTCCATTTTGTAATTTTCCTTGGTGGCGGCGCTGAGTGGACGGACCTGTTTCAAAAGATTTTACAGGATATTAAATAACTCATGTTATCGTAGTCTACAAAATATTTCAATTAATTCAACCGATTATAAATGATATGAAAGATATTAGGGTATTTTTCAAAAATTCCTAATAACTTTCAAGAGTTTTAAAAATATCAAGACATTTGCAATATTTCAGGGTATTTCAATAAGATTTCAAAGAATTTTTATTTGATTTTAGCCATTTATTGATTTGAAGAGATCTTAAAAGCTGTCGTATTTTCAAAAATTAAAAAAAAAACGTTTAAGGAATTTTAAAGATTGAAATGCTTTTATGGTATACAACAAAATTATCATGATGGTTTTAAGAATTTACTACAATTTATAAAGATACAGAACGATTTTATAGGACCCATAAGGTTGTACACTGGCTATTTTAAAATATTTCAAGAGATTTGAGCGGATTTCTGAGGATTTCAATCAGTTTAAGGAATTTAAGACGCACTCAAGTTATTTAAAAAAATTTCCAGGATTTCAGGTTCTATCATGAGACTTCATATTATATTGTATGGAATTCTAAAATATTTTAATATATTTCAAGGAATTTATATAGAAGAAATGAGTGGGTTTCACAGGAAATGAAACATTTGAAGAGATTTTCACATACTTTTTGCAATTAACTGTAAATTTATCCTGAATTCTTTTAAATTCTATTGAATGCTCTTAAAATCTCTTTATTTGATGAAGGTCTTTCCTCAAATCATCCATATAATTTTTTGTACCCACACTATTGAAAATCCGGGTTTAAGTACTTTTAGAGCGGGGCGAAACACGAAACGTTACAACCCTACATATGTCGGAACTCTCTATGTTTCGCCACGCTTTACAAGTACTCAAAATCTATACTATTTTTTGTAGTCATTAACAAATTTGATTATGTAAGTTATACTTGATATAAATATTAGTATTATAATAATATTATTGCAATAAAATTATTATTATTATTATATTTGTGACTACAAAAATATTATTAAAATTTAAGAAATTTAAATGAGATTTAAATCAAATTTAAAATCTAAGTTAACGTCTAATAATCAAGATAATGTGAAGAATTCCTAAAAATAAAACAAAGAATCTAGCGATAAAATTTGCATCTTTGTGGTTGTCCAAATTTTTGTCGTTACAGATTCTTGGTTTAATTTTCAGGAATTTTTCATTTTAAAAATATTATTATTGATATTTTTATATTTAATGATACAATTAAAAACTTGAAAAATAAATTGATGTAGTATTTGTAAACCACAATAAATTTACAAACTACTCTCTAAATCTGAATCAGTGAAATTACACTGATTCAAATAGTTAGAAATGGGTCACTGAAAATCAGTGAAAGGTTACTTATTGATCCAGTGAAATAACCACTTTTGAGGCTTGGCAGCACTGCATCATGTGAATTTAGCAATCATAATAAAAGGATATTTTAGTACATTCAATCAAAGAATCATAGCGGAAACTTAAAATCCATAAATATGACCAAATATTAAAAAATGTGAATAGTTCAGATGCTTTTAATTGACAATCAACCTTACATATTATTTTAATTTTAAGATTGGACTGTAATGTACAGACCCCTTGGGTAAGTACTTCCTATACGACTAACAATATATTTATCCCGTAGTTAATTTAGCAGACTTACAGCCCGAAAATTAAAAAATTTATTTCATTAAGGAATTCTTCTTGCTACTTAAGTAAAAACGTAACAACAACGCTTAACTTAAAAAATTAGAGGTTATGCTTCACATAATTTACTCTGGTGTTACTGAACTAATTAGTTAATAAGTCCGAAATCACTGATTAATCTGTGAAATGTCTAACTAGCATTTGAGTCAGTGAATTTTTGACTGATTCATATTTAGAGAGAAGCCAATGTTTTTTTCAAATACATCATAGTATTATGTAAACTTTGTAAATAAATAATTTATAATGAGTTCAAAGGTATTAATTACTGTTAGATCAACTATCTAACTTTATGTGATATAAGAAGAATTAAAATTCTTTAATCAAAGATGACGACATTTGTAATACAAATCTGGTAGAAACATCATAATACATCATAATATCAGCACGGGATATCAAATTTTAAAAAGCTACGGTCCTACTGGGCGAGCAAATACGTGTTAAGTTTGGGACTGGGAGTAAAAGCGGGTTGATTTCAGACTGGGAGCCAAAGTGGGTTAAAGTCCTAAACAGTTTTTCCCTGCGGAATAATTTCAGTTTATTCTTCACCGCTTTTATTCTCGGCCTGTCATATATAATAGTATTAATATTAATATTCTACACCTGAAAAAACGTAACCCCAAAATCGAAGTATCGAAACCTGGAAACATTAAAATCCAAATTTCTTGAATTCGAGTTTTCAAATTCAGAAGAGGAGAAATGGGTTGCGTGCGCAACCCAGTCATGTATATCGTCTTCTGCTATATTCTCACGGACATAGGCCTGTGATAGCATTTAAGTGCAACTCGTTTCAGAGTTAGCATCACTGGGTTAGTATCCTGTGCGCGTGTGAAGAGGGTCTTAAAATTGTTTATTTATAAGAAAATAAAGTACGAAAAAGGTTTAATATAAAAGTTTTACCCCAGAAATGAAAAATTATGACCTATTTAATAGGGTAACTGAACGAATTACGGAAGGGGCAATTGGTTCCGTTACCCTATTAAATATGTCATAATTTTTCATTTCAGGAATAAAACATTTAAATTAAATGTTTTTCATACCTTATTTTATTATAAATAAATAATTTTAAGACCCTCTTTGCACGAGCACATGCACGTGTGTTACACGTCATGCCTGACATATGCGCCTCCATGGACGATACATCAGCTGGCTAATCTGATATAAAATAGTTATCTGGGAAGTGGTAACAGGGGTTAATATATCAGGTTTAAAAGTTAATAAAAATGTGAAATAAAAAATTAATTAAATAAGGTATTTCGAAAAGAATATAGATTTTGTAGCCATAGTAAATATTAATTGATTTATTAAATACGATCGAAAAGTAAGATTTTGAAACAATTACCTAATCCTTAAAACTTTGTCTACAAACAAGATTTATATTCTAATGCTAAATGCAAGATTGGTCCACAAATTCTGATGTTACTAATTGTTATAAACTAATGTTGACAGCTAAAAATTCGGAGTAGTTCAAAACATTTAACTAATATATGCTATCACGTTTATTGATAATTTTATAATAAAAAAATAGCTGAGAAAAGAGTGGCATATATTTTGGATGTGTATTAGTATAAATAATTAATGAAATAGCAATAAGTAACAGAACAAAACAATTAAGAAATGTATGCCATGAAGTATAATTAATTAACTTATAATAAAGATGCATTCATTAATTCATTGTAGCATGTAATTCAATGTAAGATTAATTGTTATGAACAATTAATAAAGAAAATATAGAGCACATTCTAGAACAATGAAATAATGTATGTCAGTCAGTATAATTAATTAACTTATCGTTAATATGCATATTTTCATTATGGCATACAACTCAAGGTAAAAATAATTGTCATAAATAATTAATAAACAAAATAATGAGCACATTGTGGAACAATTAAATATGCTTCGATACCGTGCATTGGCGTGAAGTTGACAGCTAGCCTGGTGGTTGATTACAAATACAGTTACAAGACAATTTTGTATGGTTCTTGCCCTCTAGACTGAAAATAAATTTTGCAATGCATTTTTGGGCCACCCTTATATGACTATTATAAGGATACGATGAAGAGCACAAATGCCCAGCCTGGGGAAATCCCCGCCAGGAACAATTGTTTTGCGCTTACCACTATTTCGGCTGGAAACCGTGAGTGGTAGTAGACGCGTGCTTGATGCTCTCCTCTCCGGCCCAATCAGCACCGTAGATAAGAAAATATCTGACGGGGTGTTTGGGTCTGCAAAACCATGCTGAATTACTTTGAAAAAGGGGCTATGTAAGCGGAACGCTTACTCTACCACAGCTAGAACAAGCCGTCAACAGAGAAAGAGAGGCGACACTAAGACCAACCGCGGGCAGGCATCTAATAGATGAAGAGCGATGCTTTACGACCCGGAGAAACATCAACACCAAGGTTTC
>NC_046660.1:121531870-121546799 GCF_010883055.1 Belonocnema kinseyi | reverse complement strand
ACCCGTTATCACACACTTAACAAGTCAAAGCTGCTGACCATCAGACAGCATATTGTTGAGAGAATACGGATACTATCTGACGCTAAGAGAAGTCTAGAGCGGTGGGAGAGGTGGGTCAGAGAAAATCAACAGTTTTTCTCTGACTCATCTCGACTCTTCCAAGACCCTCCTGTTACTGTCGAACACCCACCCAAACCAGAGGAGATCGAAGTGTTTTGGAGAGAAGTCTACGAAGTTCAGCATAGACTGGACGAAGACTCAGAAAATATAAAGAGCTTCAAAGAGTTATGTGTTGCCCTCATAACACCTGATAAAGAATGCCCACCCATCACTACCGAGGAGGTGAAAAAAGTATTAAGAGGGATGAAGAACTATTCCGCACCGGGACCAGATTGTATCAAAACCTTCTGGTGGAAGAAGTTTTCTTCCACCCATCAGCATTTCGCCCGTATTTTCATCTCATATTTGAAGTTGGAAGAGCCGATTCCGGAGTGGTTGGTGGAAGGGCGCACAATACTCCTGCCGAAAATAAGCAACTTAGCTGACCCGAAGAATTACAGGCCAATAACTTGTCTGAACACACTTTATAAGATATTCAAAGCTATCCTAAATGATAGGATTGTTCGGGCAATTGAACCTGTGTGGCAAGAAATATATGAACAACGAGGCTCAAAGAAATGCGTAGCCGGATGTATTTTCATCTCATATTTGAAGTTGCAAAAGCCGATTCCGGAGTGGTTGGTGGAAGTGCGCTCCTGCTGAAAATACGCAACTTAGCTGACCCGAAAAATTATAGGCCAATATCTTGTCTGAACACACTTTATAAGATATTCAAAGCTATCCTAAATGATAGGATTTTTCGGGCAACTGAACCTGTGTGGCAAGAAATATATGAATAACGAGGCTCAAAGAAAGGCGTAGCCGGATGTTGGGAGAACCTGCTCATCGATAGATGTGTCTGCAAAGATGCAGCATTCTACCAGCGTGACCCATCGATGGCTTGGATTCATTATCGGAAAGCTTTCGATTCGACCTCCCATAGACTTATCATCTGTCTTTTGGAAATCTTAAACGTTCATCCGCAAATAGTTAGGTGCATACGAATTTATAGTTTTCTGAAAAAATATTCATTTTTTCCTCAATATTTATATTGTCCCCTTCAAAGTAATCCCCCTCAGATATAATACACTTGTGTCAACGCTTTTTCCAATCGTCGAATCACTTCTGATAATCATTTTGTGGTATAGCCTTGAGTTCTTTCAGCGATGCAGTTTTTATCTCCTCAATCGTTGAGAATCGATGTCCTTTCATGGGTCTCTTCAGTTTTGGGAAAAGAAAAAAGTCACTGGGGGCCAAATCCAGTGAGTATGGAGGCTGAGACATGACTGTGGTGCTGTTTTTGGTCAGAAAATCTGTCACAAGCAGCGATGAATGAACAGGTGCATTATAGTGATGCAAAAGCCACGAATTGTTTTTCCAAAGTTCCGGACGTTTTTTGTGTATAGTCTCTCGCGAACGGCGCATAACTTGAAGGTAATACTCCTTATTGACCGTACGATCAGGATCATTATTGACTTCATTGAACATCTCCTGAGTGGTGGTCATGCGATGGATCTCTTGATTAAAATGAAGCAGTTTTGGAACAAAGTTCGCTGACACATGTCTCATGCCCGAAACGTCCGAAAAGATAGCATGGCATGATCTAACCGACATGCCAACATCTTCAGCAACTTCTCTGAAGGTAATTCGGCGATTTTTCAACACCATTTCTTCCACTGCTTGAACGTTTTCATCTGTTGTTGTCGTGCTGGGACGTCCAGGGCGAGGTTCGTCTTCGACATCCTCTCGGCCTTCTTGGAACAGCTCACCGTATGCAACCGTATGCAACTGTTAACATTTCAAGAGTTTTAGAACACCGGATTCCATTTTTCACACAAAATTTAATGCAAACTCTTTGCTCAATTTTTTTCGAAAGAAGAAAATCGCCGAGCACACCAAACCCTTCTAACCTTTTACGCCTCTGCCAGAAAAACAACACGAGCTGTATAGTCAAAACTGTGAACATATGATCGTGACGAGTGTACCAAAACAACAAAAAAAAATTTTAAACTTAAATCTACATAGCCATGAGCCCACTAATTTTTTGCCTTACGTTATTGCCACTATCTCTAGCACTTCGCCATTGCGACGGGTACTTGTGCGGCAAACCTGCAGATCAAAAGTGCAAGGTCACTCATGTATTTTACATGGACGATCTTAAGACCTATGCTAAAAACAAAGAGAAACTACATCTAGCTCTAGGGAGAATTTGGGTACTCACTCCTGAAAGCCAGGATTAAGAAAGCACAAGAGAAAAACTTTCTTGAACAGCTCCTCGATAAGAGGATGCACGGTATCTTCCACAGAAATGTGAAGGATAAGTCAATGTCTTGTGAGCTAACGTTTGCTTTCCTTAAATCGCCCGGATTGAAGTCTGGTACGGAGGGTTTCATTTTTGCATGCAAAGACGGTGTCATTTTCACCTTAACATACCGTCGCCACATTTTGAGCCAAGACATTCCTGATGATAGCGGCAGGGCGTGCCATGTACACCCCGACCATTTAGCTCACATACTATCTAGTTGTCCAACTCACGCGGGAACGACCTACATTCAAAGGCACAATGCGGCACTAAGTGTGCTTTATTACCATCTCTGTCACTCTTACGGCATGAACCTTAATATCGCTCCTCTAAATGCTCCTAGGGAAATCGAGTCAATTGTCGAGAATGGGAAGTACCGCATATACTGGAACTTTATATTCTCGACAATTGTTTCTGGTGCTCACTCGAGGCGTTACATGGTTCTTCTTGACTTCGAGAAGCGAACCATGTTCGTTATCGAATTTTCGGCACCAGCTGACAAAAACATTATAACCAAGGAGAATGAAAAGAAAGAGAGGTATATAGTTGCAACGATTGTACCCGGAATATTCTGTTAAACTAATCGTCCTTATCATCGGCGCTCTTGAAGGTGCCAATCTTTCACTTGCTAATGGCCTAAAAAGCATCCCTGCGTGGCAAGAATATGCTAAAACACTTGCCGGAAAAATGCAGAAGGCGGTAGTCCTTTGGTCGCTCCGTGTTCTTAGGATGCACGAGGCTTTTGCTGGATCGTCGTATTGATTCCTTTACAGACTGTAACCACCTATCTCACGGTCGTGAGACGTGGTTGTGGCTGAAATTTTACCGCGATTTCGCTGGGAGCGGGTGCAATTTTCCAGATTAGCACCCGCTCCCGGCGAAATCCTACGGTTGTCCTTATGGCAAATTTTTAATTATATATATATAAGCATATTCCATTTATATAACCCTAACAGATATTTCGTATCTGCGGTGCTGCATGGGTCGGAAAGGAAAGCATCTAGCCACGCTTCTATCACCACCCTCGCTGTCCAGCCGAAATAGTGGTGGACGCTGAACATGTGTTCCTGGCAGGAATTTCCCACGCTGTTCTTGTCTGCTGTAGAGTATCCTTTCCGTTCATCCGGTCCGCTAGGGAGCCTAAACTACCAAGGCGTAAATAATAATTTTGAAAGTCTGTACATTTTAGATAATACAATCGGTAGACGAATTCCGTTATCGAATCCTAAATTTTTCGAATTACAAGGAAAAAATTACAGTAACATCTACAAATAGTTAAATGTAGTGGCAGAATGTGCAAAAATACGAGAAGCTACGGCTTTGCAAAAGAAAACAAGGCCCGTCTACCGATTGTATACAGTGGTGCGGGAGAAATCTGTGTTACTGACTGCTTCAACTGGTTGGCGCTGCCCCTCCTTACCCTATGTTATAATTATAAAAAGTGCGTATTTTTCGAATAAGCATGCTTGTAATTTCGTGATTTTAAGATAAAGCGAGTAAAATTATCAACGGAAACAATAATAATGATCAGAAATACATTTTTCAAGTGCCCCCCATTAAATCCCTGCTTAAAATATCGGATATAACCCGGTAAGAAACCGGTTAGAAGTGGGTTCTATATGGCCCAAACCGGTCTCTAACCGGATTTTGTCCCCGGGTTGCAACCGGCACCTAACCGCTTTCTATCAGGCATCCTGTAATACTTGTACCCGATTCCTTACCGATTTTTTACCGGTACATATCCGAATTTCATTCCCTGGTTGTAACCGTCACTTAACCGTTTTGAAACTGGGTCCTCAAAATATTCATACCCGGTTCTTAACCGGTATCCGTGCCTTTTAGGAACCGGTTAGAGACCATTTACAATCTAGCTTCGGTATTTGATAATATTTAATTTCTGTTTTCGAGCGCCGGTTAGTATCTGCTTAGGACCGGTTGGAACACACACCATTTTCAAGTGTCTTTTACAAATTTTTTCTATATATAGAATCTTATCAGTCATCTTTACAGGCGCCTATATAGGTATTTGCAGTAGGGCACACTATGTAACTCGGATTAACTAGTATGTAAATTCCAGTCTGTAATTTTCAATCTATACTCTCAATAAATAGTTGTCAAGGGTTTTTATAAATGATTGGTTTATCTTTGCTTAAACCTCTAGGTTTCTGGACATGGTAGCAAAGCGTGGTTATGTGAAGTTATGTAAGGTTACAAGCGTACGTATCTGTGAAAAGTAGTGACTTTAACTGGTGATTTAAAGCTGGAGGGAGAGTCAAAGAAAAAATTTGTAGACATTCAAGAATAAAAATATTTGCACAAATAGAAGAAACAGAAAACTTGTCGGATGATAGTAAAGTTGCTGTACCAGTATCTCAAATCGACAAATGAAGCACATCAACGACGAGAAGACAGCGTATACAATAAAAAGAAAATTGGATTCGATCTATCTAGTCAAGTCAACGGCTTTACAGATTAGTGTGAGAAACAAGTTGGAAAAAATAAAATTGAGTGATTATAGGGACTCGGATGATTTTCTTGTCAGTTTCGAAAAGTTAGTAAGTGCACTGAAAATTTCTGGTGCTACGATAACTGAAAAGGAAAAGTTAAACATTTAATCAGAACTTTTGTCATACACAATACACGTGTTTTTCCCACAACGCAGATACGCGCAATTTTGGAGCATCACCATCGAGAGGAAGCAGCAGAGGTAGAGTGGGATGCCAATAGAGAGGTGGAGCACGTGGTTATCACAACACACATCATCGACATTTTAACGGCGGAAATTGGAGCAGAGGCTCAGCACAACGTTGTCGAGGCGGGTGGCAGCACCAACAGCAGTAAAAACAAAGAGATTGGATAAATAGAGCAGAAATGAACAACGGGAACACAGGTGGCGAGTGCAACAATACGAGCAGTACGTTTACTATAGAAGTAGTCAGCAGGTTAGACATTGATGAAGGTAAGGCTTATGTGTGCGAAAAGGAAGTACAGTGGATGTCAGATAGCGGTTGTTCCGAACACATTATAAATAATGCTTGTTATTATTCTGATTGTATTCATTTCAAAAGGCCTGTTAAAGTAAAAGTTGGCGATGGAAAGTTATTGAAAGGTACAAAAGTAGGTCGCGTTATTACTAATTTTAGTGTTAAAAGTAAGATAAATCAAGTAAAAATTGAAAATGTTTTCTGTGTAAATAAAATGGAGAAAAACTTAATTAGGTATGGAAAAGTAATAAATTCTCATGTAATTGTTTCAAAAGGCGATTCGTCAGAAATGTTTAATGAGAGCAATTAATAGCAATAGCTCAGAAAGTAAATAATATATACAAGATGAGTAGTTTTATAACAAAATAAAATAATAATGTATCAAAGAATGTTTCTTGTAATATGACTCTGGAAGAAAAATAGCATAGAAGGCTTGGCCACGTAAACTTTAAGTATATGGATATTTTATGTAAAAACAAATTGCTTGATGGAATGACAAATAAATTAGAAAATCATTGGTTAAAATATGGTACTTGCATTCAGAATAAAATGCACAACACTACTTTTCATAACAATAGACATAGAGCAAAAGACGTTTTAGAAATTATACATTTGATATGAATGGGCTTCATACTAAAGGTTATATGGGAGAAAGATTCTTTTTAATGTTTATTGATTATTTTTTCAAAATAGCTAAAGTTTATACTCTGCAAGCCAAAAGTGAATTCTTTAACTGTCTATTCGAATATGTTCACCAAGTTGAAAATTTAACTGGCGGAAAAATTAAAAAACTTAGATGCGATAATGCTCGAGAAATGTTGGGTAAAGAGGTACGAACATTTTCCAGAGAAAAGGGTATTTTAATTCAGCCGTGTCCACCTTATGTTCATGAGTTGAATGGCATGGCAGAAAGGTACAATAGATCTGTAATGAATTCAGCACAATGTTTAATACGAGACGCGACGCTTGAATTAAAATCATGGCAAAAAATAATTAAAACTGCGGTTTATCTAAAAAATAGAACTTTAGGCAATACTGTAGAGAAAAGAACACCGTATGAAATTTTTATGGACAAAAAACCTAATATTAAAAATCTCAGACTATGTGGGAGTAAAGTATTCGTAAGTGTACCCGAAGCTGAAAGAGTGATTAAGTGGGATCGCAAGGCTTATATAGGTATCTTAGTGGGATACGAAAATGTAGGTTATAGGGTTCTGATAGGTAACAAAGTAACAATTGCTAAACATGTAGATATTATTGATGAAAATATTCAACTTGTAGGTTTCTCTGGGGAAGATGAGATAAATGAAAATATTTCTGACTGTGACGATGATGAAAATTGTGTTGACTCTGATAATCCAAAAGAATACGAAAATAATAACTCTGTTGATAAAGAAAAGGATAAATTTGATTCGAAATCAAATGATTTGATTAAAGAAAAACAATAGGTTCTTACTCTAATCCGAAAGTCTACACGATAAAAAAACTGATCTACATCAAGCTAGTAATCAAGTGTATTATATATTCAGTAAGGAAGTTTACTACGCAGTCATACGGAATATAATGATATAACTTTAGCATACATTGCAACCCGTCGTGCATCTGTGTAATTCAAAAAATAGCTTTGAGCCTCAGATGACGTGCGCAAAAGACGTACAACCTAATTATTAAAGAAAGTTATGTTCTCCAGGATTCACCACGCATTCCAGAGATAAATATTGAGATACAAAACGATTTTGACACTTGTCAAACGTCAAATATCACTCACGTTACCGTTATATCAATGAAACCCAACTCCAATTTTTAAGAAAGTACTTAATGCACGTCTCGAATGTATTTGTGAACAATTTTAATGTTGTGTTACATTTTTGTTTAATTCGTAACTAATTCTGAGTCTCAAAGCCTTTGACCAATCAGCGCAAGATCTGGAGCGAGGGAGATTCGGAAACCGAATTAAAATCGTCTATATAATACTTTTTTGCATTACACAAATGCAAGACGGGTTGCTTTGTGTGATAGAGTTTATATCATTATATTCCCTATGACTACGTAGGAAACGTCCTTACTGTATATATCTATGTTAACTATGTTAAAGTGGGCAATCCAGAAAGTTACTATGATGAACTCTAACCTATTTTTGTCTAAGTATCTTCTCAACCTTTTCATCATCTCCTTTAGAGCCTCCTCGCTCTTTGCTAGCAGCACTATGTTATCTGCATATGCTTGTGACCATATCCTGACTCCTGCCACCCCAACTTTCACCATTCCAGCCGCTAGCTTAGTTTCCATATCCGCGATCAAAATTGCAAAAAGCGTTGGGCTAAGCGGGCACCCTGGCCTCCAACCCTATCCATCCAGAATCCCTCAGAGATTCCCTCCCCTCCTCTCGCCCTATCTTTCGTCTCCTCGTATACCACCCTTACCCTCTCGATCGGGCTTCTCTTCACTCCCCTCTCCTTCATTGCCTCCCACAACTTCAACCTATCCACCAAAGGGAACGGGCCCTTTAGATCTACAAAAAACGCGTACACTTTGGCACCCTTTTTGGTCTCTCCCCTCCATACTTTTTTCACTACCTCTTCAGCCACTGACTTACCTCTTGTGTGCCAAACAGCCATGATTCATTCTCTACTCCCTTCACCATTGATGCCTTAAATTTGTTAAAATTCCTGTTCTGTTTCTCTGTCTCCTCATCATTTAGATCCTCTTCATCTACCCCTCTTGTTCTTTTACTGCCGTCATCTCTCTGTCGCGTATCTGACCTCTGAATCGCATCCTTGAAAAATTTCCTCCAATCGTTGCTCTATATCCTCTCAGTTATCCCCATCCTGCGTCTCTTAAACCTATTAATTAGCTTCCACACGTCCCCTACTGTCATAACACTTCCACCGCTTTACGTTCTTAATATTTTACTAAGGAAGTATGTGCCGGGAAGACATGCGTATTTATGCCACAGTCTCACGGCCTTATTATTTGACTGGGTAAGTAATGGCTGGGAAGACATTCTCATTTAATTCACAGCATCTCGGGCTTAATATTCGACTAGGGAAGTGATGCCCGGTTAAGACATGCTGAGGAAGTGACGCTAATGGGAGACTTGCCCATTCATACGAGAATCTAACGGCCTTAATATTTGACTGGGAAGTTATGCCTGGGAAAAGACTTGCCTATTTATGTCCCAGGCTTTTTTTCCTATTATTTGACTAGAAGAGTGATGTCCGGGGAAGTCATGTCCATTTATGCCACAGTCTCAAGGTCCTAATATTTGACTGGAAAAGTCATGTCAGGTAAAGACATGCCCATTTATGCCCCAGACTTTTGATCCTATTCTTTAACTGAGGAAGTAATGCCTGTGGAAGACATATCCATTTATGGCACATGCTTTTGTTCCTTTTATTTGACTGGGGAAGAGATTTTCGGGGAGGAAATGCCCATTTATGCCACAGTCTCTAGGTTCAGTATCTGACTGGGGAAGTGATACCCGGCGCAGATATTCCCATTTACGCAACGGCCTTTCGATCTTAGTATTTCTGGGGGAGTGATGCGCAGGGAAGACATGCCCATTTATGCCGCAATCTCACGGTATTAATGTTTGACTGGGAAAGTGATACCCGGGAAGATATGCTCATTTATGCTACAGTCTCAAAGTCTTGATATTTGACTCGGAAAATGATGCCTGGTAAAGGCAGGCATATTTGTGCCCCAGTGTTTTGATCTTATAACTTGACTGGGAAATTGATGCCCAACGAAGACATGTTCATTTATGCCTCAAACTGTTGTTCCTATTATTTGACTAGGAAAGAGATTCCTGGGGAAGACAGGCCCGGGGAAGGCAGGCCCGGGGAAGGCATTCATATTTATGCCATAGTCTCTCAGTCTTAGTATCTGATTGGGGAAGTGATGCCCGGCGAAGATATTCCCATTTATGTAAAGGCGTCTCGGTCTTAGTACTGTCTAAGGAAGTGATGCACAGGGAAGACTTGCCAATTTATGCAACAGTCTCACGGTATTAATGTTTGAGTGCGAAATTAATGCTCGAGGAAGACATGTTCATCCAGGCCACAGGCTCTTGTTTCTATTATTTGACTGGGGGAGGGATGCCCAGGGAAGACATGCCTATTTATGCTACAGTCTCTTGGTCTTAGTATCTGACTGGGAAAGGAATTCCCGGGGAAGTTATTTCCAATAATGCAATGGCCTCTCGGTCTTAGTATTTATCTGGGGAAGTGATGCACGTGGAATTCATGCCCATTTATGCTACAGCTTCTCTGTCTTAGTATTTTACGTTGGAAGTGATGCCGGGTAATGCATGCCCATTTATGTCATAGTCTCTTTGTCTTAATATTTCGCGAGGGAAGTGATGTATGGCGCAGACATGCCCATTTATGCCACAATCTTAAGTTAATAAATAATATGTTACTGAAGAAGTTATGCTCATGGAAGACTTGCCCATTTATGACACAGTCTGTTTGTCCTAATATTTCGCGAGGGAAGTGATGCATGGAGCAGATATGTCCTTTTATGCAACATGCTTTTGTTCCTATTATTTGATTAGGGAACTGATTCTCAAAGTCTCAAAGTCTCCTGCCCATGGGCAGGAGACTTTGACATGAATGAGTGGAAGAGATGGTCTTATAAGCCATTCAAATAGTGGAAGAGATGCCCGAAGCAACCTTGCAAATTGTTTATCCGTTTTATAATTTTCAAAAACGAAATGTAGGATCTTATACGATGATGAAATAGCCGAGGAAATGTTTGATTATTATTAATTTTTTCCAAACTGTTTCTCGTATAAACCTGATTTTTCATCATAGCCATAGAGTAAGTCAACTGACTGATGAAATCAGAATATTATAAGTTAATTTAATACGATGTCTTAAATCTTTTGCGATGCTGTTGTAGGCACAAAATTACGAGCATATTGTAGTTTAGAGTTCTCACAATGCGACAGGTGTTTAATAAAATCACCTTCTGAGCTGCTCCCAGTGCACTACTGACTCTGAAATATGCAAGATGTTCCGTGAATCTTGCGTGAACATTGCCTGTAGCCGATATAACAATAGGATGAATACATGTATTCTTTGCATTCCTCCATATTGTCTTTACTTCATGCCTTAACTTGCTATATAGCGCGGGAGCTGATAAAAGATTGTGGTGCCCCATTTTATACCGTATATCTTTTTAAGGGTCGATAACACAGGCCAACAAATTTTAAAGCCAGAGACCAGACCTAACATTTCCGAAGGATTTTGATGCGCTGAATCCGAATTCAGTCTCAAAATTGCTCCTGTACGTAAGGTTTTCAAGATATCCTAAACTAAAAGTGCAAAAAATGCGTTTTTATCTGTTTCTGAGGTTATGTAACCGAACAAGAAAGATGTCTACCACAAAAGCTAATATGGAATTTGAAAGTATAAGCTTTCTCTTTCAAATCTACTTAGATTTATTAGGATATATTTATTTTTCACCAAAATATTGTGATTTGAAATTTTTTATTTTAGCGTTTTAACCCATTAACGCTGAGGTGTTCAGATTTATACAACGCATTCTTTATTGCTGACGGTACGATATTTTTTCTTCAAAATATTATCTCAGGGGTTTTCGCGGGTGCCCTTTCTATGGACAGTGTCAGTTTTTTGTTATAACCCCTAGAAGATCCAATATGGCGGCCACAATTTAGGGCTTTAAAAAAGAACAAAGGATCCCGCTCAAAATACCAACAAAAAAGCGTGCAGTCGTTTGGAACCAAACTTCGCACATTGATAAAACAAAAGAATACGGACTGCGCCAAATGCTACTGCGCACTCTGTGTGCATTCTAATGCTCACAGTCGCTGTATGTGCGCGCCGTTCTACGGCGCAGTCAGTCTTCGATCCCTAGCTGGTACACTGAGCTGGCGACGCTTTTATGACGTGTTATGCGTAGATGATGAAATTCGTTTTTTGCTACAAATCTTTTCGATTGTCGATCGTGATTTTTGTATATAGTGAGTTTTAGAATTTCCACGTTACTGTTCATTATAAGAAAAAAAATGAGTTCAAGAACTCCTTGCGCTAAGAAAATTAATACGTTTTGTCACGTTTGTGGAAAGTATGAAACGGAGAAATACCGTCGATCAATTAATAATTCGATAAAAACGTCATGCTAAACCAGCCAAGATTGGTATTACAAATCACTCTGAAAACAAAAGTGACCGATCGACTCACGAATCAATGCATACTGACAAACCTAATGCGACTGAAGATTCTTCTTGGGAAGAATCAGATGATGAAAGTCCTACATGTTTTCACCAAGACGGATTAGACGACTTTATACGTGACCTTGATCTTCCAAAAGATAAAGTTGAGCTTTTCGCTTCAAAACTCAAAGAGATGAAACTATTGTTTACCTGGCACTAGAGTAACTGTTTACAGAAATAGAGAAGAAGAGTTTATCAAGTGCTTTTCAATGGACAGTGGGATTGTGTATTGTAATGATATCGAAGGACTCATTAATTTATATAAAATAAACTTATATATGTCAGAGGATTGGCGTCTTTTCATAGATTTGTCTACAGAAAGTATGAAAGCAGTACTATTACATAATGGAAATAAGTACGCTGCAATTCCAGTAGGTCAATCAACTACACTGAAAGAATCTTATGATACTTTCCAATTACTCCTGTTAAAAATAAAATACAATGTCCATAATGGGCTTATTTGTGGTGACTTAAAAATGATAAATCTTATAATAGGTTTACAATCAGGAAACATTAAATACCCTTGTTTTCTTTGCCTTTGGGGCAGTCGTGCAAGGGATGAACATTGGATAATGCAGAAATGGCCAGACAGATTATAATGGACAGTTGGTCAGTATAATGTTGTTTATGAAAGTCTTGTTGAAAGAAATATAGTATTATTGCCACCACTCTATATAAAACTAGGGTAAATGAAGCAATTTGTGAAAGCCCTAAACACCGAAGGAGAATGTTTCAATTATATCAGGTCTACATTTCCGAATTTAAGTGATGCCAAAGTTATGGAAGGTATTTTTGTTGGCCCTGATATAAAAAAACTTATCAAAGATGATGACTTTATCATAACCATGACATCTATTGAAAAGGATGCATGATTGAGCTTCAAAGATGTAATCGAGATCCAAAGTTTAGAACTATTGTATCTAGTATCTTAAAGAATTTGAAAAGATTAGGTTGTTTGATGAGTATGAAATTACATTTTATCAAATCTCATTTGGATTATTTCCCAGAAAATGTTGGAGCATTCAGTAAAGAAATGGGCGAACGCTTTTATCAAGACTTTCACCAAAAAGAGCAACATTAGCAAGGTCGATGCAATGTAAGAATGATGGCCGACTGTTGCTGGTCTTTGCAAAGAAATGATAATGACCCTACTAGTCATAAACGAAAGTCTCTTCATCGATCGTATGACATGAAGCGCGAACGTTTCGAAAAGAAAACAAGCAATTAGTTTCACCTTTATTGAACATAAAATCGTAAGTCTTGACTTAACTGGCTGGGCAATCGTAAGCCTTGCCTTGACTGGTTGGACGATTCAAAGTCTTGCCTTAACTAATTGGGCGATTCAAAATCTTGCCTTGACTGGCTGGGCGATACATAGTTTTGCCTTTATTGGCTGGGCAATTCAAAGACTTTTCTTCATTGGCTGGGCAATCTAAAGTCTTTCCTTGATTGGCTTTGCAATCTAAAGTCTTGCCTTAATTGGCTGGAAAATATTAAGTACTTCCTTGCGTAGCTGGACAATCCCAAATCTTTCCTTAACTGAATGGGCAATCGTAAGTCTTTCCTTGATTGGGTGGGCAATCTAAATTCTTGCCTCAATTGACTGGAAAATATTAAGTACTTCCTTGCTTAGCTGGACGATCCCAAATCTTGCCTTAACTGGCTGGGCAATCGTAAGTCTTGCCTTGACTGGCTGGACGATACAAAGTCTTGTATTGACTGGCTGGACGATAAAAAGCCTTGCCTTTATTGGCTGGGAAATCCAAAGGCTCGCCATAATTGGCTGGGCAATCTAAAGTCTTGCCTTAAATGGCTGGAAAATATTAGGTACTTTTTTGCTTAGCTGGACAATACCAAGTCGAGCCTTAAGTGGATGGAAAATATTGAGTCTTGCTATAGTAAGCTGGAAAATCCTAAGTAAATTTACAATATTAAATGAATCATAATAGTAAAATTTTTTTTAAAGCCCTAACTGTTTTCCATATTCGCTCTTGTAGGAGTTATAATAAAAAACTAAGTCAATCAAAAAGGAACCCCTGAAAACCCCTTAGGTAACATTTTCAAGGGGCACTGGCATACCATCCCGGCGTCAATGGGTTAATACGCTAAATTGAAAATTTTCATTTTAAGGTTAGCCCACTTGTAGTGTGGAATTCAATTATTTCACGAAATGTAAATGACTAAATTCGCTGCTCCCAGGATTAGGTGGGTTAGCCTTCTTATGATTTGGTAGGGGTGATTTCCGGGTTTAGGTGGATTAGCAGGTAGGTGGGTTAACCTATTTGTGGCCCGGAAGTTCATTATTCCAAGAAAAATATGCAATTAAACTTATTGTTCCCAGTGTCAAGTGGGTTAGCATGCTTGTGGCTTATTAGGGGTGGTGTCTACCCCTAGGAAACAGCTTCCATAGAAATAAAAAGATACGGATTCCATATTTTTAAATGTTTTATCAATGTGCAAAGTTTGGTTCCAAGCGATTGTACGCTTTTTTGTTGGTATTTTGTGCGAGATCCTTTGTTCTTTTTTAAAGCCCTAAATTGTGGCCGCCATATAGAATCTTCTAGGGGTTATAATAAAAAACTGACACCGGCAATAGAAAGGACACCCTCGAAAACCCCTGACATAATATTTTGAAGAAAAAATATCGTACCGTCAGCAATAGAGAATGCGTTGTATAAATCTGAACACCTCAGCGTCGATGGGTTAAAACGCTAAAATAAAAAATTTCTAATTATAATATTTTAGTGAAAAATAAAGATATCCTAATAAATCCAAGTAGGTTTGAAAGGAAAAGATTAGTTCTTTCAAATTCCATATTAGCTTTGTGTTTGACATTTTTCTTGTACAGTTACATAACCTCAAAAACAGCTAAAAACGCGTTTTTTGCACTTTTAGGTCAGGATATCTTGAAAACCTTACGTACAGGAGCATTTTGAGCTCGGATTCGGGTTCAGCGCATCAAAATCCTTTGGAAATGTGTGGTCTGCTTTCTGCCTTTTTTCAAATTTTGTCGGCCTGTGTAATTCAGAACTCAAAAGATGGTAAAGCTGCTGGCGTGGACAGTATTAAGGCTGAAATGCTTATATACGGTGGCAAGTACATACCTCATAGATTCTCCGCACCAATATATAAAAAAGCAGATAAAAGCAACTGCAATACTAACAGAGGTGTCAGCTTATTAAAAACTGTGGGTAAAATACACTCAAAAATACTTATACAGTCTGTCAAGTTAAAGCGTGGGTGGCTTTACTCGCAGTCGGTAAGGTGTATCGACATGATTTTGGTGTCAAAATATTAAGAAGAGCT
>NC_046660.1:121527475-121531770 GCF_010883055.1 Belonocnema kinseyi | reverse complement strand
TGAAAGAGGGAGCTCTTCTTAATATTTTGACACTAAAATCATGTCGATACACCTTACCGACTGCGAGTAAAGCCACCCACGCTTTAACTTGACAGACTGTACGTAGAGTGATGAAAATAATAGAAAAAAAAATACGGGAAGGCCAAATTGGATTTATGCAAGGAAGATCATGTACTTATCATATATTCAGCTTAAGACAGATCACAGAAAAATCTAGAGGGTAGTAAAAATAGTTTTCTGTGTATTTTTTAACCCAGAAAAATCATTTGACAAGTTGAATAGAAATAACTTTGGGAAGTCCTACATGAGTATGGAGTCAATGAGTGGGTCAATTGAAAAGCAATAAAAGCAATATATGCTGGTGGCAAAGCGATTGTGAGGTTAAATGGAAAACTAAGTGACTGGTTCGATATTATACAAGGTATTAGACACTGTAGAGTTTTGTCCACCTGTCTATTTATAATACTCATATAAAAGTTTCTAGGAAAGGCCCTTTTCGACGAAGAAGGTGTGAATCTCAAAAAAGCAAGGTTACGTGGTTTAGGGTTCGCAGATGATACGGTTGTTGAGGCAGAATCTATCAAAGACTTGCAAAGAACTCTGAACAAACTAAATACAAGCATGAAGAGCATGGGTCACAACATTAACGTAAATAGAACAAAAAATATGGTATTTGAAGAAAAGATTGAGAAAACAATACGAAACATGGTCTGAAATTATGAGAGAATAGAGCAACTTAATAATTACGTATTTTTTGGTAGCTTATTTACTAGTGACGGAAAGATAAATGAGGAGTTAGATAGGCGCATAAACGAGGATAAAAAGGTCATCGGTAGAACAGCGCTCATTATCAGAAGTTAAAATATATCAAATAAAGCTAAAATGGCAATACGTAATTTTATATTTGGACCGACTGTTCTATACGATAGAGAGACATGGACCTATCAATAAAAGAGTAAGAGTAAAATCAACGCGATTAGCATAAAACTCCTGCGCATAATCTGCAGGAAAACTCTGATGGACAAAGTGAGTAGCGAGAGAATCTTCAAAGAATTTGGCGCAGAAGAAACACTGGTTGACACATGGAAAAGAAATCAGTTAAGATGTTTCGGGAATGTTCAGAAAATGAAATATATACGAATAATGAAACAAGTATATCAAGGTAAAGTAAACGGCAGCGTGCCCAGAGGCAGGCAGCGGAATGGATGGTTAGGATGTGTGACTGAGACCATAATTAGAAGACTGAAAGAGACATAGAATCCATAGAAACACGAAAGCTTGCATTTAAAAATGCAGGGACGTAAAGGAATCTAGAGAAGTATGCCAGGACATAAAATTATGGCGACAAAATAGTTAACTAAAAGAATTTTAGTAGAATACATGACGCCTGAAAATTTGATATTAAGGTCATTTGAAATTTAGGGAATACTCTACTTTCGTTATTTTCACTTTAGGAATTTTTGAAGCTCGGTTATAAACATTTCCTTTTTTTCATTTGAGGGAATTATTTCTTAGGTATATCTTCATTTTCTGAATGTCTGATTTACAGCAATAATATGTCATCCCAGTTTATCATTAAAACTTTTACCATTAATTACAAAAATTTCGTGTACTCCTTTAAAATTTCAAGCAAATTTTGCCGTCATTTTTGAAACACGATGCGAATCTACATGAAGTCTGTAGGAACCCATTTCGGAGCCAGAAGCATAGAAGAGACTCAAATCAATTCTAAGTAATAAAGGAACATTATTTGACGCATTTTTAATAAATCAGAGCTCAGTTATTGAATTGTAGAGTGTAACCCTTTGGCGGCGGCACCTAGATCCATTTCAAAGAAAATTGTTTTCTTTTAGATTTAGCTTTGATTTTCACTAAGACAATGCATACGGTGCATTAGATAAGAAAAAAGAAACGGAAGTAGGAAATTGCAAATGTGTCACAAATTAAACATTCGGACTTATGGGTATAAAATAATAATTTTTTTTTCCAAAAGAAAATAAGGAAAATCTTTATTTTTTTGCCTTTAACTGCAAATTTAAAAATAATAAGCACATTTTTCATGCCCAGTGGTCTAAATAAGCATACCCTTATGTTTTTTGGGTAGGTGAATCCGAATCTGGGGTTTAAATAACCGAGTTGGTTCATATTTTTTCGAAAAACGCAAAAGTAGAGGTAAATTCGAACAAAACAAATGACTGTGAATAAAACAAGTGGCAGATCCCGCTCAAACTTCACGTCAAAACAAATGACTATGAAACAAACAAATGAAAGATCGCGCTCGAACTTTACGTTAGTAAAGAAGGCAGTGGTGACAATCTCTTTAAGTGTGCTTCTTAATGTGACTTCAGGACAGTTTTAAAAACCATTATCAGTTTATTTTTTTGTGTTATCAAATCACTAGTTTACTATACTATACTTATACTATTACTATAAACTCCCAAATCAAAACACAGCATGTTTTCTAAGCGCTGTTTCAATTCCAATTTATCCACTTCCACTATGTCGCATAATTGTGTGGGTGATCCAGATGCATTTTGCTACATATGTGATAAATTTGAGGTTTTAGAAAATCTAAGAGTAACCAGCGACGACATAAAAACAATTTATGAAAGCTATTTTGGTATGGAAGTTCAAAACCAAAGTGAAAATTGGGTTTCTCACAAAATTTTTAGAGCTTGTTTTGAGGCATTCAATCGATTGAAAGACAGAGAAGGAAATAAAAAAACCCTTAGGATTCAAGATCCTACGATATGGAAGAAACCTCTTCGGAAAGAGGAATGCTACTTTTGTATGACAAACCTGACAGGAATCAATAGAAAAAAGAAAGCAGCATCACTAAATCTGTTGAAAATAACGATATTACAAAAAAATTAAAAAATTTGTCACTTGACAGACAGTCGACTGAAGCAGAATAAAATAAAAGTACTGATGAATATTTCGATGTTGATCGTGATGAAAGTGACATTTTAGATTATGGTAATGACGAGGATGATGATGATGAAAGCAGCGATGTTAATACAGAAGTGTACATACCAGACCATGAAAAGAAAAAAGTTCCTAAGCTATTTACGTTTGAAGAATCGAATGATTTATCGCGAGATCTCGGTTTCCCTAAAGATACTTCAGAGTATCTTGCTTCCGTTTTGAAAGAGAAGAAATTATTAGCTAAAGGAGTTAAATCAAGTTTCTACAGAAATAGGAAAAAAGAGTTTAGACAGTTTTTTACTTCTGAAGAAAATAATCATGAAAAATTAGTCTATTGTGAAAACATTGATGGATTAATGAAAACAATGAAACCTGGACTGTATGACCGGAAAATTGGCAGCTATTCATTGACTCTTTTAAGCGCAGTCTAAAAGCAGTGTTATTGCATAATACTAATGTTCACGCTCCAATTCCAATCGCACATTCTAAGGAACTGAAAGAGCATTGCAGTAACTTAAAATTTGTCCTGGAAATAATCAATTATTGTACAGTGATTTGATGAAACAAATCAATCCTTTCTTTGACCGTTGATATTTATTGATTTCAAACCGCAGATTTCAAATATTTATGTCTGACGGTCCAATCGTAAATCACAAATAAATTATAAGTCAAAAAAACATTTTCTTCGAAACTCAGATATTTATTAAATGGAAAAACTCCTTTCCATCCTCCTTACGTTTCCGTACACATGCGTACCTTTTTCAAAGGTTCTTAACCTAAATAATTATATTAAAGATTAGTAATTTTAGTCTGAAAAAATATGATGAATAATTACGTACATTAAAATACACTGTTACCTGAGTTGGTGATGGCTCAAAATAGTCAAACAGATCAAATTTCAGTCCAAAAAGGATTTAAGTCAATTGTTTTTAAAAAAATAAAATTTAGTCATTTAGAAGTATCAAAAATACTGCGACTTCAATCAATTAGACTACATTTTTAAGAAATATAGTGAGAGAAAACCAAATTAGCGTAGGTTAGGACGGATGAACATAAATTGACAGTTTCAGAAATACATGAAGAATACGTAATGAACGATGATATAATAGGTAGGTTTTCATTGTAAACCACTGATGAGGAAGCGCGTAATTAAGTTTAAATTTGAAGAGAGGAATTTAAAAACTGTGTATATGTACACAAACATATATATGCTTAAATATATACACACATATACATACATACATATATACACATTTATACATATAGAGATGATTAATACGAGGGTAGTTCAATAAGTCCTTAGAATGACCAACATATGGCGCGCGAATCGCTCCAAATCATCTGTTTTCAGTCAGCACCACTCCCGACTA
>NC_046660.1:121503978-121527375 GCF_010883055.1 Belonocnema kinseyi | reverse complement strand
GTGTATAGAGCTCCAAGGAGATTATGTTGAAAAATAAAAAAAAAATTTACCCCAAAAAAATTGTTTTTATACTTCATTCTAAGGACTTATTGAACTACCCTCATATTAAAAACATTATTTTATAATACTCTGCTAAATTTTATTAATATTTAGAATTTCAGTCTGTAAATTAACTGAAATCTTACGATATTTGTTTAGAAAAATAGACTCAATAATACGTCGTTGATAAGTATTTTTTTTCTGTAGCTAATATTTTAATACTTTTAAAATCAAAATAAAAGTAATGATCGAAATTCCAAGAATATTGCGACAGACCTGTGTTAAAATTCCCAACTTCACAATCTCTTTTATGTTCAGTAATTCTAGTTTTTAATCTTCTGTCAGTTACAACTATATAAGCTTTATTACAAAATTTACATTTAATTAAATAAATATCTGAGTTTCGAAGAAAATGATTTTTTGACTCATAATTTATTTTTGATTTACGATTGGATTGTAATACATGAATAATTGAAATCTACGATTTGAAATCAATAAAAATCAATTACTCAACTTATAAGTGGAAAATTTTCGGGGATCTCAGAATTCTTGGAATCGTTTTAGGAAAGGAATCAGGGTATAGAAAAACACCTTGTTACTTGTGTTTATGGGACAGTCGAGATTGCGTTCTTCATTACAAAAAAAGGATGGCTAAAAAGAACATCGTTTGAGCAAGGAGAAAAAAATATAATTGAAGATCCTCTAGTTGACCCAAAAGAAGTTTTGATTCCACCCCTTCATATAAAGCTGGGTCTTATCAAACAGTTTGCCAAAGCGCTTGACAAGGATGGCGATTGCTATGCATATTTGGAAGATAAATTTCCACAACTTTCCGAAGCAAAATTAAAAGAGGGGATCTTCGATGGACTGCAGATAAGAAAAATGTTGCAGGATCCAGAATTCATTACAAAAATGTCTGGCACTGAAAAAGATGCCTGGCTTAGTTTTAAAAATGTTGTAAAAAGCTTTTTACGTAATAAGAAAAGTCCAGACTATCAAAATGTGGTTTCAGAAATGGTAACAGTCTTTAGTAAACTATGCTGCCTTATGAATTTGAAGCTACATTTTCTTCATTTGCATATTAATAAGTTTCCAGACAACCTGGGAGACTTTAGTGAAGAGCAAGCCGAACGTTTCCACCAGGATATAAAAGAGATGGAGAGGCGATATCAGGGGTGTTGGGATATCAACATGATGGCTAACAACTGTTGGAGTTTAAAACGAGATCAAGTCAATCAAGGTACCAAACGAAAGCGAAACCCACTATGTAGGTCTTTTGAGGACAAAATGGTTCAATACAAGCGATATAAAGAAAAATAAAAAAGTAAAAGAACCCTATAAGCATGAGAGGCACAGGGACTCACGGTAATAAAGCACCCCAAAGGGAATAGAATTTACTATGTCCACGTCGTTGTTCCTGGGTAACGCTAAAAGTAAATAAAACTTATTTACAAAAATCCCACTATTGCCATGCAAGGAGACTAACGCAAATTGAAAACCCCGAAACGTGAGACGCAAAGGGAATCTACAGTGAACGACAATCCCAGTCGAGGAAGGTAAAGGTTTAAAGGTCTTCGTCGATCTTATGTCTAATTTTACGTTTTTCGATCAAATATGAGTCAACTGGGTTATTTGAACCTTGGATTCAGAATCAGTGACCCCATAAACATAAGGTCATGTTAAACAAGTCCACCTGGCGAGAAAATATATATTTTTTTTTGCAAAAATATACCTGAAAAATCGCTGTTTTTGTGGATTTTATGTCTATTCTTTTGTTTTTCAGAAAAATACGAGCCAACTTTCTGATTTGTACACCGGATTCGAATGCAGCGACCCCAAAAACATATATATATGCTAGTGTAGTCTGTCGGACAGACTACTTTTTTTGTTTGCCGATGTAATTGATTCATGTTAACAAAAGTAAGTGTTTCAACAAGTTATTAGGGTCAGGTGAATTTATATCAATTAAGTTGTTTCCCACGTTTTGGCCCACAATTGTGGCCCTCATCAGTGAGTTTAAATAAATATCTTTGTCTTATGGACAAAAAGTTTTATTTTGAAAAGCGAACAATAGTGAAAAATTGTGTTTTATAGAAAAAATATATATTATAAAAAAATCTACAACTTTGGAATAAGTGACTTTTTCACATAACCTCAAAATGTCCGGGAAAAATCCAAAAACCCGTGCTTTCTTTTGTTTCGTTTTTTATTTTGCATTTCCGCAAAAATAATTTTATTTTGAAGAAAAGCAATGAAAGTTTACATAAAAAGGTAAAATTTCATTGTTGATTTTTTCTATAATATATGTTTTCTATTAAATAATTTTATCACTGACGTGAACTTTCTCCGAAAATCACAATAATACCATTTTCACCCCCCCATCCCCAATTCAATCCCGCCACACCTCTTCTCGCGCATTTTTCCTTTTTACGTTTATTATGAACCACTTTACCATTTCTAACTGTTCAAGTGCTTCTAACAATGATCTTTTTTTTGCCTTAAAATAAGTTAATTCGCCTGGACTATATTCCCGTTAATAAATCATTTATTTTACATCTACATCATGTGGCATAACAGTAAAAAAAATGAATGAAAAAAATATTTAAAAAATTGTTTTTTCAACTGTTTTCAGCTGTGGCTTTTAAGGAAATAGAAAAATTGTTATAATGGCCGAGGTTTCATAGATTCATATTATATAAAGATATTCCATCATGATACAATAATCAAAAGCATTTTTTAAAAACAAATTATTTATCGAAAATATGCTTTCTATAATTTTCAATAATTGACCGTTTTTTAGTTATATTGTAAGAAATTTGAATTGAAACCATATTTTAATGAAAAAAATGTCTCTTAAGACTATTCTTATTAATATTATAAACAAATTGCATTATTCAGGCATTTGTCGTTAGAAAAATTCGTTATTTTGTATGTCACTTTTTTAAATATTAGGAACCTCATGATAATTTCCGAAAAATTCATAATTTGTTGATAAATTTAATGATTTTTTTGACAAATTTAATTTTAAAAATGCATTATTTGGGCCTTTGTCGACGGAAAAACTGGTTGTTTTCAATGTCATTCCTTTTAATTAAGAATTTTGCGATAATTTCAGTAACATTCATAATTAGTTGATTAATTATTTTTTTTTAAAACAAACTTAATTTAAAAATGCATTATTCGTACATTTTTCGACGTAAAAGCTCTGTTTCTTAAAGTCAGTCCTTTTAATGTTAGAAAAAAGTTCTTTATTTTCATTCAATAGTTACAGTTAGCCAACACAAGTGAGTTTCAATGCCAGGAATTATTAAACAAAAGATTTAATACTTGTTATAAATAAATTCTATAACATATGAAAAGTCGGGACACTCACAGGTCTGAAGAAAGTTTCTCTCCCAGAGTTAATAAGC
Source organism: Belonocnema kinseyi (assembly GCF_010883055.1). Taxonomy (NCBI): domain Eukaryota; kingdom Metazoa; phylum Arthropoda; class Insecta; order Hymenoptera; family Cynipidae; genus Belonocnema; species Belonocnema kinseyi. The sequence goes on along the minus strand of NC_046660.1, from coordinate 121,523,926 downwards.
TAATTCACATAAATTATGGTACGCGGCTTCACCAAGCCATTATCTCATTTCCCTGAACTAAATATTAATGATTATTCTTGTTGTAAACTATTCATCTTTTAACAATCGCTAGCTGATATAATTTTCTTTGATTGAATAAGTTCTAATAATTATATGGATTGAAATCAATAGATATAATAGAGTTATAAATATCTAAAGAGATAATAAAATCTAATAGAGATCTTGAACGGAAACTGCTGATTTCGATCGACCCAAAAATTGTAAATCAGAGGCAAAAGTGGAAAAAGAAAGTAATTATGCTAAATCCTGAAGCTCAAGACTTCCTTAAGACATAAAATGGAAGCCTGAAGTCACATGTTGGCAGTGAAAAAAGAACTTTCTTCAGACTCGTAAGTGTCCCGACTTTTTGTATGTTATAGAATTTATTTATAAAAAATTGTAAACATATTGCTCAATAATTACTTATATTCAAAACCCTCTTGTGTTGGCCAACTGTAAGTACAGAAAAAAAATTTTGTTTCTGAAATTAAAAGGATTGACTTTGAAAAAAAACGAGATTTTACGTCGACAAATGCCCGAATAATGCATTTTTGAATTAAATTTGTTTAACAAAAACATAAAATTTATTAACTTATTATGAATGTTACTGGAATTATCGTAAAGTTCCCAATTAAAATGACTAAAATTTAAAAAAAAAACGAGTTTTTCCTTTGAAAAAGTCTCAAATAACGCATTTATTTATTAAATTTGTTTAAAAAGTCATAAAATTTATGAACTAATCATGAATGTTGATTTCAAATCGTAGATTTCAAATTATTTATGTCTTACGGTCCAATCGTAAATCGAAAAAATAAATATGAGTCAAAAAAACATGTTCTTCGAAACTCAGATATTTATTTAATAGAAAAAACTCCTTTCAAAAACTTCCTGACGTTTCGGTACACATGCGTACCTTTTTCAAAGGTTCTTAAACCTAAATAATTATATTAAAAATTAGTAATTTTAGTACGAACAAATATGATGGATAATTACGTAGATTTAAATACATTGTTACCTGAGTTGATGATAGTTTAAAATAGTCAAACAGATCAATTTTCAGTCAAAAAAAAGGAAACATTTCAGTCAATTGTTTTAAGAAAATTAATTAAAATTTCATCAGATATAACTCTTGAGAAACGATACTGTAAGTAATTTGAAAACTGACCTAATTTTTGAATATTTTTCACAATGTTTTCAATTTCTAAACGTAGACATTTTGTATGGAAATTGAATTTAGTTTTTTGAAATTTTGAGATTAAATTACAATTGAAATTAGTTACATTATATTTACTTAAATTTTGTTGAATATGTGTTGGAAATAAGGCATTATTTCTACACCTAATTAAGAAAGTACGCTGTTCCTTAAGAATAACTAATTTTCTATTGGTGTGTAACCAATCTCCAATTTGTTGTCTTGTGACGGCGTCATACCTCTCAAGGATGTAAGATAAATAACCCATGTTTCCAAAACGTTGTTGACTTGTAAATTGTAAAATGATTTGATGAAACAAATCAATGCTTTCTTCGACCGTTGATATTTATTGATTTCAAATCGTAGATTTCAAATTATTTATGTCTTACGGTCCAATCGTAAATCGAAAAAATAAATATGAGTCAAAAAAACATGTTCTTCGAAACTCAGATATTTATTTAATAGAAAAAACGCCTTTCAAAAACTTCCTGACGTTTCGGTACACATGCGTACCTTTTTCAAAGGTTCTTAAACCTAAATAATTATACTAAAAATTAGTAATTTTAGTACGAACAAATATGATGGATAATTACGTAGATTTAAATACATTGTTAACTGAGTTGATGATAGTTTAAAATAGTCAAACAGATCAATTTTCAGTCAAAAAAAAGGAAACATTTCAGTCAATTGTTTTAAGTGTTTGACTATTTTAAACTATCGTCAACTCAGGTAACAATGTATTTAAAGCTACGTAATTATCCATCATATTTGTTCGTACTAAAATTACTAATTTTTAATATAATTATTTAGGTTTAAGAACCTTTGAAAAAGGTACGCATGTGTACCGAAACGTCAGGAAGTTTTTGAAAGGAGTTTTTTCTATTAAATAAATATCTGAGTTTCGAAGAACATGTTTTTTTGACTCATATTTATTTTTTCGATTTACGATTTGACCGTAAGACATAAATAATTTGAAATCTACGATTTGAAATCAATAAATATCAACGGTCGAAGAAAGGATTGATTTGTTTCATCAAATCATTTTACAATAATCATGAATGTTGCTGAAATTAACATGAAGTTCTCAATTACAAGGAAAGACATTGAAAAAAATTGAATTTTTCCGTCGATAAGTGCTCGAATAATGCATTTGTTTAATAAATTTGTTTAGATAAAATTATAAAATTCATAAAAAAAATGATTAATTTTCTGCAACTATCATAAGGTTCCTAATTTTTAAAAATTGACATCGAAGAAAATGAATTTTTCTGACGAGCACCGGGAACGTCAAATAGAAAAAAATGGTGATTTTTTTTGTCATATTTATTTATTTATAAAAAAAATTAAAAAACTAAATTAAAAATCAGTGTTGACAACTTTCTTTGAAATTTTCTCAGCTTTAAAAAAAAAACATCTAAATCGGTTTACAGGTTCAGCCAGAATCGTATTTTGAACCAAAAAATGAACTTTTTCCTCACTGTGTGATGGTCGGCGAAAACTCCGGCCCAATGTGATAATTTCACTATCAGGGCTGATCTTCGGATAACAAGGTTGAACCGAGTTTTACAAAGTCCATTCAATTTGAAGAGCTTCGAAAAATTTCCTGTGGGTTAAATTAGTAAGTTTCCGTGTTAGTATCTCCACACGACTCCTGATGGAACCACTAGAACTCATAAGTCCGGAAGTATATCCTTGATTGCCTCCAGAAACGAATATGGCGGAGCCTATTTGCAAAATTGTCAATAATCTTATGACGATTATTGGGCAATTCAAAGAGAATGGACAAAATAGCGAACGTGATGTATCGAGACCGGGTTGTGCTTTTTCGAAAGTCGCTCCACTTTTCTGATAATTGCAATAACAATCCACAGAATTTAGCTCGTTTCGCTAAGATCAGACGTTTTTTAAATTTGATTTTGGAAGACTGCTCTGAATAAAGAAACGAATTAAATTTTCATTCGATTGATGACACTGATTTCCTGCAAGGGTAATCGCGCTGGAATTTATGAAGGGGCTGGAACTTTTGATCTCCTTAAAGATACTGACATTAAGTTGACACAAGAAGAGCATGATCTAGAAGTCGGTATTAATTTTCTGAGATCATTACTTTTATGTCTACAATTGTTTATGTATCTGGAAGGAAAGCTAAACGTTTACGCTGTTAGGCCTTCAGGTCAAATCAGATTGCACATTGTCCTTTGCAAACGGACAGACAACTAATGGCTTAAGGGTGTGATAGCATTTCTAACAAGGCACATGCTAATAAAATTATAATCTTCAAATTCGCAGATAAGAAATATGTTTTTCTTGGAAGCACGAATTTCGGAGTAACGCTTGTACCTTCACTTTCGCGTTGTTGCAAAATTGAAAGAGAAAAAGTCAGGATTTAATGTCTCAATATCGCTTTCCAATACAATAAGAACATGGGTCGGATTCAGGAGAGTCGGTCCTGTTTTTTCAGGCGATCGTCTTTTCCTCAACGGCTATCTGCGTAAGCACCCCCTTCCACTGCGCCACGACACTACCCCTCACTGGATTCGAAGTTGCTTCAGGACCTCGTTGTTACGTCCCCCAAAAAGATAATGCCTTTGTCTTTCAAATGACCCATTTCCTCGCTATTTCCAGTCCTTTACCTCCATCAAAAATGCTAATAGGCGACGAAATCCCTGACATTTTGACGAGTTTAAGAATATTATTACACTATTAATCCATTTCCCTTTCGGGGTAGGCGGACTGACATGATGGAGAAGGGAGTAATGTGAGGAAGGGATATAAAATTTTTAGATTGATGCAGAATTCTCTTGATGTTTATTTAAATAACACGTTGGCTTCGCAACACTGCTCTGACCCAGGTTGCTAATCAATCTCTCTAGCAATCACCCCAAGTGAAGATCCACACGAAGTCGTGATGTGAGGTTCCTCACTTAAGTCCATTACTATCCAAGATCTTTTGTTTCAAGCATCATGCACTCTACTGCCACTCTTTTTATAAACTATTTGTCGCCATATTTTTCTGTCCAGGCATACTTCTCTAGCTTCTTTTGTGTACATGCATTTTTTCATGTAGGCTCTCGTGTTTCTATGGATTCTTATGCCTCTTCTAACTAGGGTCTCATTCACACATTCTGAACATTCTATCCGCGGTTCTTTCCCTCTGAGCACGCTGCCATTTACTTTACCTTGATACACTTGTTTCGTTAGTCGCTCATTTGGAATCCATTAGATTTTTCCCGCATATCATGTGCAAAAATCACATGTCAATTGCATTAACTTTACTCTCATTCTCATTTTTCGTAAATTATTAAATGTGAATATTATTTAAAATAATGACAATTTGATAATCGCTGGGGAATTTTATTGAGCCTTAAAACTTAGTTTTGTAGAAATTGTTGATGTACATTGTTGGCTTTAGAGTCAGGTGAATTGAAAACATTTGAGTTTTTTCAAACGTTTTGACACATAATGGCGATCTTTATCAGTGAGTTTTCTTAAATCTGTGAAAAGTACATAATTTTTTGCAGGTAAGCTCTTTAACAATTAAAAGTACTATTCTTAAAAAATAAACCTTTAACGAAGAACAACTAATAAAAAAACATTTAAAATATAGTAGGAATATTTTTTAACTAAAATAAAGATTTTTTTTTAATTTTTCATCAAACACTGTAGTTGAAGAACTCGTCTAAATTATTCTTTAGCAATGTATATTAAATCCAATTTTTTTTTTTGGAAAACCTTAGAGATAGCTTTTTCTGTATAATAGTGTATCTGTGGAAGTGAAATTTTTTTCTCTTGAAAGTCGCACTGTAGTAAAAATACAAAATTTAAAAAAAACACTTTGTAGCTAAATAATTATTCAAATATTCTTTAAAAACTTTTCTTTTCCTTAGATCGAAGAAAAAATGATGCAATTTTTTCACAGTAGTTATAATACAAATTGTCGAGGAACATTGTACTTAAAAAATTTTTTCTCGATTTCTTATTTACAAATTTTCCTTCAACAAAGTTTTGTATCTCTTTCAATTTTAAAATTTAAATTTTTCAAAATGTTTATAATTTAAATGTACTGAGTTTTCTGTTTTAAAATTATTAATGGGAAATATAGCATTTCCAAAATCAGACTTTTAAATTTAAACATTGTATCTAAAGAATTCGTGAAAATAAGAAACAGATTTTCTTTTATCATACGAATTATTTTTGTAAAAGTAAGAAAAATTGTTCGCTTTTCAAAATAAAACTTTTTGTCCATAAGATAAACATATTTATTTAAACTCACTGATGAGGGCCACAATTGTGGGCCAAAACGTGGGAAACAACTTAATTGATATAAATTCACCTGACCCTAATAACTAATTTATATCAATGCAGTCGTTTGCCTGACACTAATTTGGAATCCAAATTATATTCTCCGAGTAGCCGGATGCACTGAGGGGCTAATGTGATCTTGCAATTCTTAGGTAAGCTGTGAATTTGATCCTGGTAACAAGCGAGCGTATTTTGCAACTTGTTTACATGTAGGAAGGTGTTAACTCTCCAGTTACTAACTTGTCTTCGTAGGGTGTGCTGACGTTCGTAGAAGATCCCAGTGCCGGACTGGAATTGAAGGTTTTGAAACACGTCATCTGCTGTGGTGAGTGTGCTCTAGAGGATACAACTCGTTGTTAACACAACCTGTTTTTGGAGTACGTACAAGTTTGTTTGTTTTTACGCTGTATCAAGTTCGAAAGTGAATAGTCTAGACACAAATGACATGATTCGTGAGTGCCTCGTCCTACGCTACCCTAATTAACAACTATTAACAGTAATTGAACAAGAGCTTGTCTGCGTCCCTCGTGAATTGTGTACCATGGTCGGCTTCCAGAATTACATTATGATTTTTAGTGGAGCCCACGATCGTATAAGTTCCAGTCGCACGTTTATCCAATTTATTCTTTCTTACATGTTTGAAAATAATAACCTTGTCGCCAACTTTTGCATTTAATGGGCTGGCCTTTTCATCATAGCGTCATTATCAAGTTGCGCAGGCAAAATTCGTAGGTTTCTAACCTTTCCTCGGTTGAAAAGGAACTGGGCAGGCGCGCAATTTTTCCGTATATTAGTTCAAAGGGAGTAAAGTTGGTAGATTCGTGTACCGATGTATTATATGCGAACATTGCGAAGGGCAATAACCTATCCCAATCATCGTAATATTTCGCGTAATGTTTAATATAATTGTTAAGTATAATAAGACTACGTTAGAGGGAACCGTTAGTTTTGTGGACGGTACCCGGACGTAGTAATCCGATTGACCCCGAATATTTTTCTAAGCTTCTTCATTAGCCTGCTCACGAAGCTTCCTCCTCGGTCTGTGAGAATGCAACAGGGGGCTCCATATTGTGCAAATAAGTTCGTAGCAACCGCGTGTGCGATTGTATTTGTTTTAATGTCGGGAACAGTAACTGCTATGTAAATCTTGCTGAAGTTGTCTTGCATCGTTAGTATATGACTGATACCGCTGGGGGTGAAAGCGAGTTTACCGACAGTATCAAGGGACACTTTGTCAAATACGCTTATCGGGGTATCCGTGATGACCATTGGCTCACGTGTGCGTGCCCTTACGAGTTTATTCTCTAGGCAGCTCTTACAATGCCTGATATACTCGTTAATGTCATTCCGCATACCCGGCTACGTGTATCGTTCCCGTATACGTCTATATGTTTTGGTGACTCTCTTGTGTCCTCAATGTAAGCTATTGTGGAATTCAGCAATGATTTCATGCCTTAGTGATTCCGGTGGAACTTCCAGCCTGCCGTAACATAGGGTGATGGTAACATTACCACCCCGGAATATGTCGGCTACCAATTCGGACATCCAATTTCGAGGTAAGGTACCCAACAAATCTCCTGAATTAGCCTCGGTCCAGTGCTGTCCTGAAGCATTCTAGTCCAGAGATCTCATCCTTCCAGTCAATTTTGTCGAAATGATTCCTTTTGACTACGATAAAGTACAATTTGTTTACCCTGTAGCTAATAAAAGTTTAAAAATGGGATTGGATGGTTCACAATCTTCTGAGATTAAAATAGGCGTAGTTGTCTCTGCGATATGTGAGAGGTTTAGTCCATTCGTGTTGGATTACATCTTTATCTGGAGTAGGCGTAGGTGAATTAACCCTTGCCTCCACATCTGGTATAAAGTCGTATCTTCCCGAAGGGCAAGAGAAATCATCTATATATGGCAGGTGTATATTGAGAGTATTTCGTAGAGAGGGGCATCGTGTTGTTTTCGTGACGTAGATGCTAATTGATTAATCTGTCTTGGAAGCATAGTGTAATTCTTGCCGACAAGCATCCCGTGGTCATGGTTGATTTCCTCTACGTTGTCACCCTTGGCTGCTGGAGTTGAATAGGCAGCGGGTATGGTTGAAGCGACTGGCGTCTGGAATAATGATCTCCTTAAAGGTTCAGTTCCTATAATGAGAGATTCTATTACTTCAGGTAAGTCTTTGAACCGTATTATACTTCTTCTGTCCACCCCGGGATTTTTTGTTTCGGGTAAATTTTCCGTGTCTAGCGAAGTACCCTTAGGTTTTGAATCGTCCTTCGCATCAAGGTGTCTACGAAAAGATTCTAAAAATGCGTTTACTTTGGTGGGAAGAAGATCGTCAACGTTGGTGCATGGGTCTATGTTTTGCAAGGAGATTAGCAATTCTTGGTGATCTTCTCCTTCTGATACCGCAGTGCATTCCGTTTGAATGGATTTTTCTTGGTGGACCTCGTCGAGTCCTTCTTTGTCCAAATATAAGAGTGACAATTTTCTAACGAACGGTCGAATTTGGAGATGGAATGTTCAATCTCTGCCGTTTCTAATGCGGGTTTGAGTGGTTTTGTTTCCAAGCATGCGTTACTCTGGCCATCGTCACTATCGTCACTGTCGTAACTGCCTTCGCTATTCTCGGCAGGTGGGCTGACATACACTATAATGTCTGTATGGCCAGTAGACGTAGCAGCATCCTGTTCTTTCTGGAAAGTACTGGACTCAGGAGCATAACTGTCTAAGACATAATTGTTTCTGTTGATTCCAGCTCGTGCCAAATAATCGGCCATCTCATTGCCCTCTATCCTTTGGTGACCAGGAACATGGTTCCAGGTCACGGCTGCTGTGGCTGCTTGGATTTCAGCAGCGTTATTCGTTTTCCTTCCGATAGCGGGTTGGAAAATATTCCACGGATGATCGTGACCAAACCATACGCCTATACCGCCTTCCAGTTCTCCGCTCTTGTTGTAAACGCACGCTCCGTCTACATACACGTCCCTAGTCTTATCGCACAAACTTGGGAAAGAAGAGTTGGGTAGAGCTGGTGGTGCACTTTGGAGTGGTCGATCTTCTTTGGGCATTGGTAAGCTGCGATAAATACTAGGGAGAATACTGTACTTTTTCCGGTATACCGGGAGATCTGACTTGCTATCTTCTTCGCTTTCGGAAGACTCATCATTGATTGATGACGATTCTGAGGTATATGCGAGGGTCTTGAGACTTTGCGCTCTTCTTTTTTTTTCCTTAAGTCTACTTGCTATGCCTCTTTGGTTAATATCCTTAGTTTTTAAATAAGGAGGTGGCTTATAAGGCTTGTCTAAGTCTAGTTTTTCATGTAACTTATCCGTTTTTCTTCTGACGGGCACGGGCACAGTGATTCTTGCCTTTCCTAATACTGTCCTTAGTCGAGGATTGTCTTAGTGGAAAGGCCCTGTAGGTGGTCATGTCGGCAGATATAATTCTAACGTCATATCTCCCATCCTCCTTGTTGGGTCTGCTTGGAAGTGCCGAATGGTTTGAAGATATATTGGTAATTGGTTAGCTTATGGCGCCAGCGAAGCAACCTTGGTCCAGGATTATCTATATATGTCATCCAATGAATGGGCTCGTGATAGCACGCCAAAATGAACTCGCGTCCATACAAGTATGGACGGAAATTCATTATGCCATATGGAACGGCTAAACATTCCTTTTCGAATTTAAAGTAACGTTGCTCAGTGGGACTCATGATTTTTGAATAATATGCGGTTGGCATATCCATGGAGTCCTTTTCTTGCGTCAAGACGGCTCCTACTGCATATTCAGAAGCGTCGGGTGTCAATTTGAAAATTTTGTTAAATTTGCGGTATTGCAAAATGGGCTCGCGGCAGAGGTAAGTCCGTAGCTTGCGGAAATTTTCGCTTGCATAGTCTCTGTACACATTTTTCTTCAAGTGCTTCATTAGTCTGTTAACGTCAGTGCAGTACACTAAAGACGTCTCTTCGTCTTTAACGAAAAACTTTCTGAATTCTTTGTCCTTGTCGCGATAGAATGAAACTTTTGTCTTTGGCTCTAGAAGATTTCTTCTTTTTAGAAATGTAGCGGCAAATTCAGCGCCGTCTTTCGCTAATCCAAGATCTCTAATAAAACCATTCAGTTCTAGTTGCAAAACTAATATTGGAACCTGCAATTTCATTTTATGCACGCCATATTCGTCATCTTTTTCGTCATTTTCATCCAAATCATCAGAACAATTTTCTGTTCGATCAGTGGTTTCACTACCGTCTCCATGACGTTGACTTTCAACTTCCAGTTTATCATCTTCTAAGCGCTTAAATCAGTCTGGCGTGCATTTTTATTGATTTCAATTGCTCTTGTGACTGTGCACACATTAATATACGAAATGTTATTTTTATTTTTGGCTTTGAACCCTTTGACGGAATTCATGCAAAACTAGCAGTCCTTCGCAATAACGGGTTTTTTTCCATGTGGTTGGTGTAGAGTATTGCGGTACTTTTCGTTGTTTGAATTTTTTAGACGATACAACATAAGTCCGCAGGAATTGCAAATGACGTGAGGAACCCATTTTTTTCTTGGTGCAGCAATTTACGGTCAAAACACTTTTCGTAAAGACTTTTCACTTCCTCGTCGATTGATTTGCGCAAACTGCTTACTTCATATTTACTGCAAATGTAACAGAATGAATCCGAGTTATTCTTGCAGGCATGCGATCGAGAAATGTTCGCGGTTTTTTTCCTTGTAGCATGAGACTCTACACCAACCAAGTGCTCCATTGATGAAGAGCTACGGTTGCATGGTGACGACGTCGAAGAGCCCGCTTTCCTATCCTGACCAGATGCCGATACTGGGGTTTTGCCCTGCATCGTAATACACTTTTTACCTGTGTCTGCCATGACGGCATGAACGCCGTTTACCCAGGGACTCAGCCAATGTGGATCCGTTGCCCACCGTCACCACGTGGAGGTGCCTTGGTTACAGACACAGGCGAATAATGCTAGCAACAAGCGGTTACGAAACTCCAGACATTTACTGCTATTAATTTCAAAATATGAAAGTACGCAAGAACGGGGTTGCCAGAGTAATCGGTTAGGTTAGGTCAGGATAGGTTAAACCTCTATGTAGGTTAAGCTGAAGCTGAATTAAACAGTACCGCAAACACAACGGGACAACACAATCAGTTTAATTGTGTTTCGTGAGATTAGGTTAGGTTAGGCTAGGTTAGATTTATTTCTAGGTTAGGCTCGAGTTGACCCATTCGATGTAGCACACATTTGCTACTGGGAAAATATGCTTCCAGAGCTTTACGTGTAGTTCAATAGATTTCTGTTAATTCAGGTTAGGTGAGGTCAGATTCTGTTGGGTAAAGTTATGTTAAATAAGTTGATATCAGGCAAGGGTTGATCCTTCACAGTTGCCGACATGTTTTTGAAGTGAAAATTTGGATCACTGGCATTATTTTGAAATTTATTTGCTTCAGTGCATGATTTTTCGTAATTTTTTAAGGTTATGGCTCAACCATGACGTGATGGGTGATTTTTTATACCGCATTTGAATTTAGCGCCCCAAAATCCATAGGAATACGTATTTCATGTTACCAGATCCGCACACTTTTTTTGTGTGGCTGTGTTATCTACTTTTCGAGTCTTATTGAATCGGGCCAACATTTTTCATTTAGATATTTTCGGAAATTTTATGAGTTCTTTACTCTTTGGTAAAATTGGATTTATCAATAATTGATATGGTTAATCAATATTTTATAGTCACATGTGAACTCAAGAGTATCAGGTGAGCATGAAGTAGGTGCAGGTTCGATATATATTTTTCATGAATTTCAGACACCTGCTGTGACTAGTTTGTTGAATAAATTAGGGATAATAACCATTCCTGATTTATTTAATGATGTTATCTATATTGTTAAGGAACTGTATCAGCACCGCAGGACATGGGGTCCACCGTAACAAAATGAGTCAACAATTTATTTCGAACTAATATTTACACTGATTATTAGTCAACTAATTATTTGAGATATTTTGTTAAAGACATTTTTTTCTTTCTGGTTTCAAGCTTGGACTTTTCCTTATCAAAATTCATGTCTTTTAGTTAAAAAATCCTATTTTGGTCGAAAATTCAACTATTTTGGTCCGTATTAATCTGATTTGGTTGATCATTCAGCTATTTAGTTGAAAATTGGTCTTTTTTTTAAATTCAACTCTGTTTTATCTCAATTTGATAACATCGACTATTATATTCTTCGTTGAGAATTCCTCTATTTCTGTAGAAAATACATGCATTTTGTTAAAAATTCAACTATTTTATTTGGTTTAAAAGTAACTTTTTTATGCAAAAATAATGTTTTCGGTTTGAAAATGAACTTTTTTTTGAAATTTTAACTATTTTGTTGAAACTTCGTCTTTTTTGTTTGGAAATTGCAGAAAATTCAACTATTTGATTGAAAATTAACTTTTTTTAGTTGAAAATTAATTCGGTATTAAAATTGAATCATTTGTTTGACAATTCATTTATTTCATTTAAAATTTAACTATTTTGGAAAAAATCAAAAAAATTTTGTAAAATAATTTTTTGTTGTATTATTTTGTGAAAAATACAAATTTTTGTTTTAAATCATGACTAAAAATCCTACTTTAATTAATGCCTATCGCTTTTTAATTACGCTTTTATGAGTTATCATCTTAGTTATTTTGATTTTTGAATTGTAAAACTAAGGACGTGAAAAAAGTAACTTTTTAGGTGACTTAATGTTAGATTATCTAGTATATGTCACTACTTAAAGTTACAAGTAACATAACTGTAACCAGTTTCTCCAGAAAAAAATAATTTACCCAACACTGTTTCGTTTTGTTCGAGGTGTGTGCAGTTCAAATTCTGTACAAAATGAGTAATAGTGATATTAGAGTCTACACGGAGAGAAGTAAACTAGAGCGGGCGCATTTTTCACCATAACCGTTGCTGCGCCGACCGCAAAAGCTCTGCAGAAAAATCATGGTGTGACTGGGCAGCGACATCAAACGTCTACGTGTTGAGGCCACCTGAGTCAGAACAAAAATTTGTACGTCGGTTTATGACAAGGGAAATAAAAACATTACTTTTTCAAGGCAATACAAGATTATTTTAGTAACTTTTAAAGTTTCAATCAAAAAAGGTCGAACATTCAAATTTTGATCGCACAAAAAATAATGAATGATTAAATTCTCATCCAAAATGAGAAGGTATTAATTTTATGCGAAAAATTACTTTCGTGGAATTAAATTAAAAGCGTTGTTGTTGTGGTTATCTCCATAGCGGATAACTTTCGAAAGACTAGTCGGATTGGATTGTGTTTTGGCACACAATTTGAGAGACCAAGAAGAAAAATAACCATTTTTGATGAAAATTATAAAAGTTCGAGCATTTTCATAATTTTTAAGACCACTTTTTTCAAGATTTAAACAAGACAGCATAAGTTGTACACCTAAAAAAATCTACAAATTTGTCATGTATTACTTTCTTATATGATAAGATCTACAAATAGGTTAAGAATATTTTTTTTGGCAGGAAGCGTAGTATTGATTTTTGTTGTAAAAACTTACCTTGGAAATAACAAAATTCAATTTTTTTGGCAAGCGATACAAGGTAATGAAAAAAATTATTAGAAAAAGTGGTTAATCCAAAAAGGATCTACACGCTTATTATCACTAATTTTTGGACAGAATGAGATTTCCTTTTCAACATAAAAAAACAAGATTAAGAAAATGATAATAACGAGGCAAAAAGAATAAATATATTTTAATATTCATGCATATTATGAATTGTAATGATAGTTATTAAAATGATACATGTTTTAGTGTAGCTGAAAAATAAAATTTGTACATCATTTTGCAATATCTGAATAAGCAATCCTAGGCAGCGGTATACAGTAAGAACGTTTACTATGTAGTCATAGGGAATATAATTATATAAACTCTAGCACACAATGCAACCTGTCTTACATTTGTGTAATGTAAAAAAGTATTATATAGGCGATTTTAATTCGGTTTCCAAATCTCCCGCGCTCGAGATTTTGCGTTGATTGGTCAAAGGCTTCGAGACTCTGAAGACGTGCGCAAAATATACGTATAACCAAATTCTAAAAAAAGGTTATGTTCCCCAGGATTCACCACGCATTTTAAATAAATAATTAGATATGAATTAAAAACAAAGTGACACAATATTAGAATGTGTTCACAAAAATTCTCGGGACGTGGTTTCTTTATTCAATTTTTCTTGAATTTTTGTTTGCGAAATCTTTTTTCTTTGTTAAAATCATTGAATTATTTAAAATCCATGATTAGCAAAAAAACTTCTAAAATGTTTTGAAACCTTTTCAAATCTTCCAAATGTTTTAAAATCCTTGAAATCTGGTGAGCTGTAACCTTTCCAAAATCTTTGAAACCCTTTACATCTTTTAAAAGTTTAAAAATCTTTGTGAAATTGTTATGAAATATTTAAAATCTGATAAAAAAGCGTTTATAAAATGTTCAAAATCCTTTAAAATATTTTTAAATCTTTGAAACATTTTGAAATCTTTATTAATGTTTTGTAATATGGCGTATACTCAAAAACCGAGTGGTGAAACTCTTGAAAATTTCGTAATAAGGCCATGGCTCATTCTAATAGAACATTTTATTCTAGACGTCGGCAGTGCGCACGTGCCGAAATTTTACGTCATTTCCGTATTTTTCTAACAGTTTTGTACCGAAATGTATGGAAAATATTGGTAATAAAAACAAAAAATTAATTTGTAAATAACAGAGATTTTTAAGGTAGAACATTTTTAAGTCTATTTAAATAAAACGATGAAAAAAGTGCAAAGAGTGCGGCGACCAAGGCCATTATTTGCATCTGTTGGCACCCGTCATTTTCTAAAAAATGCTTAAAAATTCGGCGAAAGTCACGGAAGATGACGTTCCAGGTGCAAAATCAGTGCACGAATTAGTAGAAGAGCACAGTATTGAGCAGCTCAAACGATGTCCTAAATGCAGAAAACCACCATTAAAAGGGAAAAACGGGATTTAGTGGAAAGGTTAGTTGAGGTTTTGTATGGCAGATATAAATATTTTCTTTTATACAAGATTTGCATTTCAGAACTTTGTTTCACTAAATATGTAATATTCATACAAATATAAAATAACACAATATTATATTTTCTACTTCTCTTTTTTAAGTAGATCGAAGTACAAAATGAATTTGACACTTTTTAAACGTCAAACATCACTCACGTACCGTTACATTAATGAAAACCAACTTCAATTTTTGAAAAAGTACTTAATGCACGTCCCGAATGTATTTATGTACAATTTTAATGTTGTGTTACATTTTTTTTAATTCGTAACTAATTACTTTTTTGAAATGCGTGGTGAATCCTGGGGAACATAACCTTTTTTCAGAATGTGGTTATACATATATTTTGCGCACGTCTTATGAACCTTTGACCAATCGGCGCAAGATCTCGTGCGCGGGAGATTTGGAAACCGAATTAAAATCATCTATATAGTACGTTCTTGCATTACACACATGCAAGACGGGTTGCATTGTATGCTAGAGTTTATATAATTATATTCCTTATGACTACATAGTAAACGACCTTACTATATAAAATCCGTATTATGTTTGATATAAAAGTGATGAGCATAGTCCAGCAAAGTTCACATTTTGGGCAAAGTCAGGTACGAAGCGTGAGATACGTTATGAGAATATGTTTGCTAAAGTCGAAAGCGCTTTAACAAAAGAGAGTTCACAACCACAAAATTACAATTTTCGATCCGATGACCTGTCATTTTAAAAGGTCTGTCTACAAACGTTGGAGAAATGTAAAAACAGAGCGCGTAGTGCGAGAACCAACAATTGCGCGCCCCAGGTGCTCTCAAACTTTGCTAGAGAAGCTGCTTTAACAAAAGTGAATTCACAATCACAAAGCTACAGAAGTGAATGTTTTGAGCTTTAATTTGAAAACGTCTGTGCACGAATGTGGGAAAAATACAAAGAACGAGCGTGTAGCGCGTGGTGAATACATAATTCAGCGTGAAGCGCGAGATACAGGCACAGCGGTCAGATTTTTTGTATATGCATACATACACACACACACACACACACATGTAGGCATAACTACCTGAGATTTCAGCGTGTTTTCGAGGGTGCCCCTTCTATTGTCGGTGTCAGTTTTTTGTTATAACCCCTAGAAGATCCAACATGGCGGCCACAATTTAGGGCTTTAAAAAAGAACAAAAGATGCCGTACAAAATACCAACAAAGAAGCGTACAGTCGTTCGGAACCAAACTTTGCGCATTGATAAAACAATAAAAAATATGCAACCCGTGTCTTTTCATTTCTACGGAAACCGTTTCAAGCCACAAGCATGCTAACCCACCTGACTATGGGAACAATAAGTTTAGTCGCATATTTTTCTTGGAATAATGAAGTTTCATGACGCAAATGGATTAACCTACCTACCTACTAATCCACCTAAACCCAGAAATCATCCCTACTAAATCATAAGCAGGCTAACCCACCTAACTCTGGGAGCAGCGAATTAAGACGTTTACTTTTCGTGAAATAATTGAATTCCTCACTACAATTGGGCTAACCTTGAAATGAAATTTTTCAATTTAGCGTATTAACCCATTAACGCCGAGATGGTATGCCACTCTCCCTTGAAAATGTTATTTGAAGGGGTTTCGGGGGTTCCTTTTCGATTGGCTCAGTTTTTTGTTGTAAATCCTAGAAGAGCGAATATGGAAAACAGTTAGGGTTTAAAAAAAAAAACTTTACTATTATGATTCATTTAATATTGAAAATTTAATTAGGATTTTCCAGCTCACTAAGACAAGACTCAATATTTTTCAGCCACTTAAGGCTGGACTTGGGATTGTTCAGCTAAGCAAGAAAGTACTTAATATTTTTCAGCCAATTAAGAAAAGACTTTAGATTGCCCAGTCAATCAAGGAAATACTTTAGATTGCCCAGCCAATCAAGGAAAGACTTTGAATTGCCCAGCCAATAAAGGCAAGACTTTGTATCGCCCAGCCAGTCAAGGCAAGACTTTGAATTGCCCAGCTAGTTAAGGCAAGACTTACGATTGTATGTCCAATGAAGGTTAAAATAATTGCTTGTTTACTTATGGAAACGTTCGCGCTTCATGTCAAACGATCGTTGAAGAGACTTTCGTTTATGACTAGTAGGATCATTATCATTTCTTTGCTAAGACCAGCAATAGTCGGCCATCATTCTTACATTGCATCGACCTGGATAATGTTGCTCTTTTTGGTGAAAGTCTTGATGAAAGCGTTCGCCCATTTCTTCACTGATTGCTCCAACATTTTCTGGGAAATAATCCAAATGAGATTTGAGAAAATGTAATTTCATACTCATTAAAAAACCTAATCTTTTAAAATTCTTTAATATACTAAACACAATAGTTCTAAACTTTGGACCTCGATTATTTCCCAAAAAGTTTTGTACAACATCTTTGAAACTCAACCATGCATAATTTTCAATAGATGTCATGGTTTTGATAAAGTCATCATCTTTGATAAGTTTTCTTATATCAGACCCAAAAAAAAAATACCTTCCTTAACTTTGGTATCACTTAAATGCGGAAATGTAGATCTGATATAATTGAAATAGTCTCCTTCGGTGTTTAGGGCTTTCACCAAATGCTTCATTAACCCTAGTTTTATATGGAGTGGTGGTAATGATACTTTCTTTCTGTCAACAAGACTTTCATACACAACATTATCCTGACCAACTGTCCACTCTAATCTCTCTGGCCATTTCTCCGTTATCCAATGTTCATCCCTTGCACGACTGTCCCAACGGCAAAAAAAACAAGGGTATTTAATGTTTCCTTATTGTAAACCTATTATAAGATTTATCATTTTTAAATCACCACAAATAAGCCAATTAAAGACATTGTATTTTATTTTTATCACGAGTAATTGGAATAGAAAACGCACCTTCGAAAACCCCTGAGATAATATTTTGAAGAAAATATATCGTACCGTCAACAATAGAGAATGCGTTGTATAAATCTAAACACCTCAGCGTTAATGGGTTAAAACGCTAAAATAAAAATTTTCCAATTATAATATTTTGGTGAAAAATAAAGATATCCTAATAAATCCAAGTAGGTTTGAAAGGGGAAGATTAGTACTTTCAAATTCCATATTAGATTTTTGTGGTAGACATTTTTCTTGTTCGGTTACATAACTTCCAAAACAGCTGAAAAACGCGTTTCTTGCACATTTAGGTTAGGATATCTTGAAAACCTGACGTACAGAAGCAATTTTGAGCTCGGATTCGGATTCAGCGCATTAAAATCCTTCGGAATGTTAGGTCTGGTCTCTGGCTTTAAAATTTGTCGGCCTGTGTTATGTCCTCAGCGAAACAGACGTTCTGAATTAAGTCTTCTAACGCATCGTATTCTACATCGATTTGTGTTACCCTGTAGCGTCATCCCCAAATAATTTGGTAAAAGAGTCTCTCAAAGCCTTTAGTATCCTATCTGTATCATATGGCATTTCACCTTTGCTATTTCTCTTATTGACCAACTCTGCATTTTTACTACCCTTCATATTTTTATAAAGCAGTTTCTTGCTTCCTTCGAAGCCTTTGTGTATTTTATTTTCTTCTTCTGTATTTATTTCTTGAACTAGGCATTTAAGCTTTTTTGTTTCGTCTCTGTAATCATTTTCATCTATATTTCTCTCGTCATCGCTGAAAGCTGCGATGTTCAAAATTCTCTTCTGCGTTGCTTTCTTTGCTTTTTGGGCGGCCTGAACTTTATCATTTCACCTTGCATCACCTGACTTTCTTCTTATAAACACAGTATCAAACACCTTAGTCGCAGTCCTAACTAAGACATCTTTGATCGTTTATCTTATTCTGAAAATCTATTCACATTTCTGGTTTCTGCACCCAGTAAAATATTTTTCTTTATTCACCACAATCGTTTTCTTGGCCTAATTGGGTTGATTTCGGAAAATATTTTGGTTAAATGAACAAAGTTTTCGTTTAGTTGACCAAATTCGTTTGGTTCAATCAATTAAAGTTTTTGGTTGGATCGTTTTGCTGAATTTAGAAAATATTTTATTTATTTAATCAAATTTGTTGGCTGGTTCTACCAAATAAACTAAGAGAGCCTTTTACTAGAACTAAGAAAAAGATTTGGTTGATTTAACCAAAATATTTTGTTGAAAGCATTTTAAAAGTGATGGACGCGTGCGAACTTGGTACGGTCGCGTAATCCAATCAACTCCAATTCAACATGACAGTCCAGGTTCAAGAGTTCGTATTGTCGCAAAACAAAAAACGTAAAAGTGTGCATCTCATTGAACCTAATCAAAATAAGTGATCTGGAAACAGAGTTTTACAGTAACGCGTTACCAGAAAAGTTACTTTTTTTAGTAACGGTAACCGTAACGCGTTATTTAAAAAAAGCTAACGGTAACGGTAACGCATTTCAATTTTCTGGTAACGGTAATTCAAAGTAACGTACGTTACCCCTTGTTACTTCATAAAATGTTTGAATACGGGATTACCGAGCAGTACATTTGTGGAGCGACTGTTCAGTAGGCCGGTCAAAACATTTTTTCTTGAATTTTTAATAATTCTTGCCAGAAATTTGTGCGAATCCACACAAAAAGAAATCCATGAGAAAATGATATTTAAAAGTGCCACAAGCCCCATATAGAGTTTAAAAAGTATTTCCATTAAAAAAAGATGTTTTTGTAAATTTTATACAGAATCCACAACATTAACTGAATTGAATTGAAACTGAAAATTTCTCTTCACAAATATCAATTAGACAATTGCTGCATTTCTTAAGTGAAAAAAGGTCAGAAACGTAATTTTTTTCGAAAAAACCGCAACTACTTGGCATTGATATAGATGAAGGGAGACATAAACCACTGTAATTTGCTTAAACAATTAATTTTGCTAAATCTATATAATTATTAAGTCACTTCCGCGAAGTAGTATAAGGAGACCCCACTCTCGGAAAATTTGGACGCGTGGATTCGGATTTAGTTAGTTTGCATCGCTCGTAGCGCCTCTTGCGGAAAAATGAGAAACCCTTAGATTTTCACAATACGGCAGTTGTGTCGTCATGGCAACTGATAAACAAAAACAAAGACAGCGGCACTTTTATGGAACTTTTAATAATCTACATTCGAAATTTCTTCGATTTGGCATATTTAAAATCGAACACATGACATTTGGTGTCCAAAATCATCCAAATGACTGTGCCCTACCGAAAAGAATCTTTGAGTATATACTAAAAATTCTTTAGGTCAAGGCACTCAGGTAGATATTTTTAAAGGTCCAGGAAGCTCGTTTAAATGGTCTAAAGGCTTTAAAATATCCTTTCCGAAATTGAAATAAGAATACGATCATAA
>NC_046660.1:121499314-121503878 GCF_010883055.1 Belonocnema kinseyi | reverse complement strand
TGAAATGAGATACGCCAAAAAAGACAACATTTTTTAATTCAACTAGAAAATTGTATATCAGTATATAAGTTATAATTATAAATAAGTATAATGAGAAAATTCTTTAATTAAAAAAAAGTGTTGATAATTTGAAGAGAAATAAAAAAAGGGAGAGCGGATTAGCCACGACCAACTATTGTAAATAACTTTGCCCGCCCGGTACGTGACGAATACAAAAGGAACATTATATTACCGTCGCACCACTCTTAAAAGGACCACTAAAAGGATCTTGAAAAGGACCCAAATCTCTCAAACTATCTCCGAGACTATTTTGTTTCAAATCGACTTTGTATATACACTCAAATGGGCCTGGCTATTTCGCTAAAGAAAACTCAGAGATTTCTTTCGGTAGGGTGCTAGGGCAAACGAAGTGACGTTTCTCAAGTCTGTCTTCTTTTTCCTTTTTTCTAACGTAGCTTGCGGTTGCACGTCCATCAATGCAACAGCAAATCATTTCGCACATTCAAGAACGTCTCACTTCTATCACCGTTCATTTACTTTCGCAAGGAAACCGACAAAACGATGAACAGCATGTACGTTTTTTGTTTACAACCGGCTTACTACGCGGACGCCGCCATTTGTAAAACTTGTATTTCAACGCTTTTCCGCAAGAAGCGCTACGAACGATGCAAACTAAGTGAATCCGAATCTACGCATCCAAATTTTCCAAAGACCGCATGGGAGTGGGGTCTCCTTATACTACTTCGTGGTCACTTCTAATGAAAACTAGACAAATAGTTTAAAATTTCAGGAAAAGGCGGAAACGTTCTACCATTGAGCAAAGAAAACATTATTAAGAATAATAATAAATAATAATAAATGAATACACATTGGCTCTTGTTAACATTGATGAAATATTACCTCCCTCTAATCCGGCTATACCCTAAAGGGCAGTTCAACCCAAGTCGGCAGTTCTAAAAGTCAAATTATTAATCATTTTAATAAATCACGAGTCAGTTTTTATCAGTAACGTCGTTTCTATCCCATTTGAATCTGATATCGGGTTATCTACGAGGGTGGTGTGTAAAGTTTCTGGCCTGGTAAGGAAATACAAATTTTTTCGTTTTTTTTTTACTTCATTTTTCAACATAGTCTCCCGCAAGACTAATACATTTCTCATAACGGTGCTCTAGTGTAGTGGTGCCATTTTTATAGACCGATTCGTCAAGTCCCTCAAAATACTCATTTATAGCATCGATGACATCCTCTTTGCTCTAAAATTTTTTATCGTCGAGTCATTTTTCCAGGTTAGGGAACAGATGATAGTCGCTGGAGGCCAAGTCTAGAGAATACGGTGGATGAAGGAACAATTCCAACTTGAATTCGTTGATTGTAGCCATCGCAACGACTGACCTATGAGCAGGTGTATTGTGGACGATATTTGATCGACTGCTAGTAAACGGTTAATTAAGGGAGTGGGGGGTGAGGGCAGAACTGGAACCGAGACAGTCTTCGTTGGTTGGTGTTTTATGCTGAGAAATTCACAAGCTTTCAGCAGCGTAGTATTAGATCAAAGTTAATGCGGTCCCATCAGCTAATTCCCGAACGATCCGGTCTGCGTTAAGTATAAATGATAAATAATTTAAATAATGACATAATATGAGTATGATCCCTCCCCCCAAGAAGCAAAGGTAGTTCAATTTCGAATGATATTATGAAAATGAAATTTCATTTGTCGTCAAGAATAATAGTATTCAAACACTCATCTTAAACGTTTTGTCTGAGGTATTTTACTTGGATTCTGGCCAGCGCCGGATTTACCAAGGGGCACGGTGGGTCTAGTACCCCAGGACCTAGGGGGCCGAAGGGCCCCTGACCCCAGAAAATTACGTACGTTACAGAAAAATTGGGATGTTATCTGCCCTTAAGGAAATGAAAATTCCTCCCAATTTATAAGTGGTACTTTGAATTCAACCTAGTAATACTTTTTTGACTGAAAATGATTTAAATGGAGCACGTACGGAGAAATAATTGGCTAGACTTAAAGCTGCCCATTGTAAACTTGTCTCGGTTAAGCACAAGTTTTATTTTTTTTCTCTCTGAGAGAGTAGTCGTTATTTAAAGTTTACAATCTCTCAAAATACCCTTAGTCCTACAAACAACTGTAAAAAATAAAATTTTAAATTATCTCCACTAAAATCATTTCAAATCCGCTGAAATTTTTTAAGAATAATTATGAATAAAATTTTTTAAGAATTTTTTAATAAGTGGCTTGTAAAATTCTTAAAAATACTTACAAATGATTAAAATAAATTGAAAATTAGTTAAAATTTATAAGAAATAACCTAAAATATTGAAAAGTGCTTGTTATTTTAACTTTAAAATATTTTGGAATGACCTGTATTTTAAAAATGATGGACAGACTTTTCATCTAAATCGTTAAAAAAATTTATTTTCAACCAAATGCACGAATATTTATTTGTAATTAAATAATATGAGCATCACCCCGCCCTTAAACAAGCAAAGAAATTTCAAATGATATTATAAAAATAATATTTTATTTATCCTCAATATTAGTAGAATTTTAATTTCCCTAAATAATAAATTATCAACAAAATTCAAAAGGATTAGTATTTTGTATTTTTTTATTCGAATATGTTATCATAAACATACATTCTTATAAAACTGTATTATAATTTATGTCAGAGTTATATTGATATTTATTTTTTGGGGAATTTGAAATTTTTATAATTTGCAGTTTCGGATATTTGAAATTTTTAGATTTTGAAAAGTCTGGTTTTAAAATTTCGGTAATTATAGTTTCGGATGGGTTCAGGGTTTCGAGTTCTCGCGTCTTTGTACTTTCCATGCTATGCGAGGCGAGATAAAGAAGTTTGCCGCGTGACAAAACTACGCCGAAAATCCATTTTACGCCGAAACGAGTCTAAGTATGGAATCACATTAATGGCGTATTCATATACTAAAAGATCCCTTCTGGGCATCGATAAGTTTCTATTGAAGCTCACGTTTTAAAAGATACCAAGTTTTATTTAATCCGTAAACTCAGTGAACCCCCAGTTTTTTCTGTGCAGGTGATTATAGCAGCACCTGTTATGAACCAGAGCATAATCTAACGTGCAGCTCTGCACAAGTGTGCAGTTCTGAATGGGAAGTGTGCAGCTCCGAATTTGTGCTGGGGAGGTACATTTGAAATTATTTTCAATTAATCAAGTTCGAATAAACTAAAAATAACTTCAACAATTAATAAGGAAAAAACAGTTTTAGAGGTATTACCTTATATGAATACAACTTACGCGAAAAGATGCAAGATACGAGAATGATTTCTTTTTTTTTTTTTTTTTTTTTTAGTTTTTTTAGTTTTTTTTAGTTTTCGTGTAAAGGCTGGGCCGTGCAGTTCTGAAATTTGCTTAGATTATGCTCTGTTATGAACTACTAAAAATTTGCAAATCGGAAATTTCTAACGGAGGAAATATTTGTTTATAGGCTGATCCATTTCTTTCTCATGAACTAAATACTTAAATATAATACGTAAATATTCCGTAGTATACTACGGAATAGACGAATAAAATATTTACTTTTTAAACAATATTATTAATGTATATACCCGTGTAAAAGTTCTTCGATTTGGTTCCGACTTGAATTGCCCCCAATCGAGACATGCTGTAGTTCGAAAAATTGACTTCAGCATGTCTAATTTTTGAGACGGAGCCAGACTTTATTTTATGTGTTGGAGACCTTTTTCAATGTCTTGAAGACATATATTTATGTCTTAAGTAGAATTAAGATGTAAGAAATTTAAATGAGATTAAAATACAAATTAAAAACGCTATTTAACGTCCAGTAATCAAATTGATGCAAACTCCGTTGCCGTTGTGGTCCAAATTTGGTCGTTAGATTCTTGTTTTTTTTTAAGCAGAAGTTTGCAATAAGTAGAATTTTTATAATTCCAATACGAGTGTTTTATAACTTTGTCTGTATAGGGGAGAGTGGGGCAGGTTCGATCACTTTTTTTTAATGAAAGTTTTTTCTAAGAAATTGAACAACTGTTTGTATGGCTTGGCGGTCAAATAAAAGAGTAAACATCCTTCTATATTATACATAATGAATATATTTTTATCAAATTTTTAATCGTTACTTTTTAGTAACATCGACTATAACGACTCGTTTGAGTGAAGTAGTTAGTGGGGCAAGTTCGATCAATGCACAAACCAAATGTAGCAAGAGATTAGATGAAAATTTTACTTGTGGTATTACTGTAATTAAAGTTGCACGAGGATGAAGTATGCAATACAATTTTTATTTTATGAAAATTTTTCTTTTTCGAAAATCGCTTAATTTGTTACAGAACTTTTCAAAAATAATTCAGGTTAAAAATTACATAAGATAGTTGAACTTATAACTACAAAATGAAATGTTAATCAGCAATAACAATCAATTGTCATCATTAAACAATAAGAAGTTGTGCTTATATTTTATTTTCTATCAAATTTATGATCGATAACATAACCTATGAGTGCGAGAAATTAGTGATGAAGAATCAAAAAATAAAGCATCTACATATGTA
>NC_046660.1:121492073-121499214 GCF_010883055.1 Belonocnema kinseyi | reverse complement strand
CAAAATTTGTTTAATGCAAAACACTGGCCATGATTCCTACCTTACCGGCATCGAGAAGCTTCAATCTATAGTTTTTCGTGTCCGTGTTAAATTTTCTAGAAAAAAAGGGTTTGTGTCCGTGCTAAGCTTTGAGATCTTTCTGGAAGGATCCTGATGACGTCTCGATTACGCAATAGTCTGTAGCCAAATTCATATAAACAGGTTCAAGGTTATCACGTGCATGTGTCAAGGTTAAATGAGAAAAACAAGCATGATTTATTGCTTTCTGACAGAGAAGACGTTTGGTAAGTGCACAAATGATGCAGGTGTATATGTGAAATTTTATATGGAGAGCTACGTATGGCATCCTGTTTTGAATATTTATTTCATTTATTGCTTCCTGATAGATGATACTTTAGCTAAAAATTCTTGCCTTTATTTGCTTAATGCGTAAAAGATGCAGGTGGACAGAGGAAATTTGATATGAGGGTTATGGCATGGCATCCTGTTATGCTTATTAAGTTTGATTTGAAAATTCCTGATAGATAATGGTTTAAGTAAAAGTTTCTGCCTGTGAAAAACATTCTTCTGCAGTCTAGAATCTTCGAGAAAAATAATTAGAATTAAGAAAGTATATCTATAAAGTTAATTGAAGGTAAGAAAGGAATAAAAAATCATTTCTTATGGTAGGTAATACTCAGGGATGCTTGTCGCTTTATTCTAGTATCAAGTAGCGAGCGAGGACCAGAGATAACAGCTACACGTGTTTAAACTCGCAGAAGCATTCCGACATCAGCAGTCTGAGGCTGCACACATTTCATTATTCTATGCTATCGTTCTATAGAGAGTTCGCTTCTTTTTACAGCTCGCAATCGTTTGCTTTCGTATTCATTCTTTTCCATATGCTAGGTCCGTCAACCTATGGACGAGGTATATGTAAGAAGATACTGAATACAATTTCGAGACGCGAGAGAGGGATTATAGACAGCATGAATTTAATTCGAGACCTTTCGTGGACGTTTACTAAATACCAAAAGTACACTGCCCGACGCTTATCGCTCCTTATGTCATGCAACGATATTGGACCTGAGGTCGCATGATTTTCTATCTACATATATATGCTTGGTTTTCAGCTCTCATTTAGAAACGTCAGTTTTTTACATTTTAATTATTAAAGATTAAAACTAAAAATTTTAAAATGTAACAAATTAATATAATAAAATATTTGCATTTTTCCAATCATCCACTAAGGCTATTATATAATACAGTCTATAGAAAATCAAGGATGATTTAATTCAGCGTTAAAATTTTCTCTAAAATGCTGAATCTTCTATAACTAATAACATCACATTTTCAATGACGCACTACATTTTTGCGATGTTAAAAAATTATATCCGCACGTGTGGATTATAATGTAGAAGGTTCTAGAATATTTTGACAGAGAGGGGATATAATAATAGGCAAGGATGGTAAACGATATGCAGCATGTATAGCTTAGGGAGAAAGAGAGATGGAGAGCTATGTATTAAAAAAATGTTTTTAATCAAACATAATTTTGTAATATTGCAGAAGGCTTTGCGATTGATCGACTTGAAAAATACCAACAGCATCTTAAGAGGTCCGAGTACATACAGTTGATCACTGTAACAGATTTTAGAATTTTATAGTGATATAGCTAGGATGTCAAATCAACCATTTGAGATGAAAACAATACAATTTGAAAATGCTTGCTAGAATTTATAAAATAAAATCAGCTCTATAAATATTAGAGTTTGACTAAGAAACGTTGAAATCTCTTTCACATAATACAGTAATAATCTAAAAAAGATTCAATTTACTTACTTCAAACATTAAAATAAAGCAACATAAATAACAAAAATAATTCAGCAGTATTAAAATGTAATGCAAGGCAACTGTGAATCAAACATTGGAAAACAATGATACAGCGGTCACGTGAACATCTTCTTTCTGGAACTTTTAAATATAATTTTAGTCAAATAGAAATTTAAAAATACAAAAATTAATATAGGTTATAGAAATCCAGGATGATATATGGTTTTCTAGCTAGCTAGTTTAATTCAGAGACCATAGAAATCTACCTTACCGATATTCTATAGATGTAATACTTTATGCTATTTTTCCAGAATATTCTCAATGACGTCATCGAATTCCTACTATGCAATTTTTTTCGTAAACAACTTCAGGGTTATTTTTAATAGTGCATTACTTTCTTTTTCGCGTTTTTCAATATTATATAGAACAAGTGTCGATTATAACTTAGAACCTTCTAGAACAATTAGACAAAGAGGAGATATATTATTAGATAAGGATGAGAAATGATATGCAACTTGTATAGTTTAGGGAGAAAGAGAGATGTATAGAGCTATGTATTAAAAAATGTTTCAGCACAAAAATAATTTTCTAAAATGTACAAGTCGATAGAAGAGTTTGCGATTGAACCAAACCATAGAAACCTACCTTACCGATATTCTACAGCTATAGTGGCTGGTACGTGCTATATTTCCAGAATATTCCTAATGACATCATGAAATTATACTGCGCAATTTTATTTGTAAACAACTTCAAGGATATTTTCCAATCGCACCTTAAACTTTTTAGGCTGCAAAAACGTTATATTTTAAAAGTATGTACATATGTCGATTATAATTGAGAACCTTCTCGAACAATTAGAAAAAGAGAGATATATATTAATAGATAGAGAGAGAGAGAGGGAGAGAGAGAGAGGGAGAGAGAGAGAGGGAGGGAGAGAGAGAGAGAGCGAGAGAGAGAGAGTTATGTATTAAAGAGTCACGTAGTATTGAATCAAACTATTTTGAGATGAAAAACGTATAATATGAAAGTTCTTATTAGAATTTACGTCCTTGCAATGAACCAACATAAATAATAACAATAATTCAGCAGTACTAAAATGTAATGCAGGGCAACTGTGAATCAAACATTGAAAAAAATGATACAGTGGTCACGTGAACATCTACTCTCTGGAACTTTTAAATCAAAAATTGGTCAAATAGAAATTAAAAAATACAAAGATTAATATAGTTTATAGAAATCGAGGATGGTATATTGCTTTCTAGCTAGCTAATTTAATTCAGAGACCATAGAAATCTACCTTACCGATATATTCCATGGATGTAGTGGCTTATGCTACGTTTCCAAAATATTCTCAATGACGTCATCGAATTCCTACCACGCAATTTTCTTCGAAAACAACTTCAAATTTATTTTTAATGTTGCATTACTTTTTTTCGTTTTTCAATATTATATACCACACGTGTCGATTATAACTTAGAACCTTCTAGATAATTGCAACAAAGAGAGGATATAAATAGATAAAGATGGTAAATCATATGCAGCAGGTATAGTTCAGGGAGAAAAAGAGATGGAAAGAGAGAGATAGAGAGAGATAGTGAGAGAGAGAGCTGTGCATTAAAAGATGTTTTAATTCAACAGTGGATTACTGTAACAGATTTAGAATTTTATATTTCAAATTAACAAATGCAACTTTCTTTCACTAAAACGAGATCCTGGGTTAACAAAGATTATCATAGAGTGCGCCACAGTCAAATACGCTGATTTTGCTTCTAGTTGTGAATAGAGGATGGCTATGAGGAGAAGGAGGGTGATACGATAATATTATACTCGTAGTTCAGCAGTTACTGAAAATATTAGATTTAAATGTAAAAATAAAGGAGCACACTGTCTTTCAAACAGTACCAAAAACTAAAGGAACTGTAGGTAGTAATGTCTTGTTTCTAGCTACTAGGTGTTCTCTACTCTTGATGCTGCATTCTGCGCTGAGATGGATATATCACCATCTTCATATATCAACTACATTTAAGTCTTAAATCAATATTTAATTTCATAATGCTGCTCGTTTAGTATCAATGGTATTAAAGTATGCTATTATATAACAATTGCAAATAATAATAATTTTTTTTTTTAGAACCAACATTTAATTTTTTGTTAAAAAAATCTAGTTAAGCAGCTAATTATTTCTGATTACCAAAATCATGAACATACTTTTGATTCAACTATGTCAACTTAGTAACGAAAACTTAGTTTGATTAAGAAGAAGTCTTTGGTTCATGCAGATTATGATGCAGTGCACCACCACCAGGTACGTTGCTTTTCATATAGTTGTAACCACGCTTCATATGTTAAATCTTGATTTTTCCTAAATCAAGGTAAGTAAATTATCGAAAATGTATGGGGAAGAATGGGAAAGAATAGGGTTTGGGAGGAGGAGTAGGAGGAGGAAATTCAGTAAGGATGTAGTTAAGACAAGTAGTTGTGTGACATATCTAGCAAATAAAAGAAGCAACATCTTTAAAGTAACAACAACAAAAAAACTTAATGAAACTGTAGGTAACACCTTGTTTCTGCGTACTAAGTGTACTTCCATTCTTTATACTTCACTCTGTGATGAGCGTGATGAATCCAGTTAATTATAGATAAGGATTTCTTATTAATAGAATCGTGAACATACTTTTGTCTCATCTATGTCACCTTCGAAAATGAAAATTTAGTTTAATTAACAAGAGATCTTTGGTCTACAGAGATATATCATAGAGAGCACCACAATCAGATTTGCTACTTTTCTTATAGTTGTAACCACGCTTTTTCTCCTGTTGAATCTTGAACTATACTAAATCAAGTTAAATAAGCATCTTTGGTTTTATAAGCTGATTTCCTAAACTACAATTAATTGAGGTGAAGGAATCAATAAATACACATACATTTTAAAAATTGAATTTATTCAACTTATTTCGTTACAATAAACGTATAAAAATTATATATAGAATTTTAAAACTTATTGCTTACTTTGTACAGTGTTGGTTTCGTTCCGTCAATGTTAAAAAAAATTAATGACAAGAAATCTTAAATAAATAATTTCGTGTACATTATTTACGTTTCCAGCTAGCTGATCTTGTAAAAGAAAGCGCAATCGATCCACAAACTTTTTGGTATCTTCCCAGTCATATAACATTTTAGATTTTGGTTTGATTTTATATTCTAAGGAAAGGTCACTTTCAGCATCATTTTCCTCCTCGTCATCATGTTCCCCCTCATCATAGTCATTATCATGTTCATTAATATCCACATCAGCAACATCATTTTTTATTACGTATGAAGAACCGTGATATTGGCCAAATTCTTCTTCTGGCTCTACTTTTTGCTTCTTCACAAGTATTTCCCTTTCATCTTTAGACTTATGAGTCATGCATGATAGATTCCTCAGTGGAGAGAATTGTGGTTTCCATGCTTTCTAAATAGCTTGTTTCTGGTCCAGTTTGAAAATCTTATGCTTTCGAGGAATTTCTTTCCTCTCCTTATCAGTCAGACTGTCAGATTCTTGCATTGGTCTTAAACTTCGAGTTACCTTTCAAATCTGATGAAAATCTCTTGCACCCTGCTTATGATTCTTAAGTGAGCAAGAGTATTTCTCATGTCTTTTTTACATTATCAAGTCTTGAGTAAGTTCTGGAACAATTTGAACAAGTGCTAGTCATCTTGCCACCGACACAGTAAAAATGGCTGTTCATGGAATCTGAGTTTATATATCCTCCTCTTCCTCCTCCTTCACCCCTCGTCCTCCTCCTCGCCCTCTTCCTCGCCCTCTTCATACTCCTCCTCATGTCCATCTTCATTCTTCAGCTTCTCTTTCTTCACCTCTTCCCTTTCCAACTCCTCTTCCAAACCTCCTCCTTTTCCAACTCCTCTTCCAAACAGTTGAAAAACAGTTTTTTAACCAAATATTTTTGGTTGAAAGTGTAACTGTTTTTTTTTTTTAACGAAATAAGTTAAATAAATTCAATTTTCAAAATGTATGTGTTTTATTGCTTCCTTCACCTGAATTAATTTTAGTTTAGGAAATCAGCTTATAAAACCGAAGATTTAGTATAAGTTATCATTCCATCTAATATTTTCAGAACCTATTTACCTACTATAAATCATTATCATATCCTTCTCAACCCCCTATATTTTTTTCTGATTCTTCTACATTTATTTAAGAGCTTATTTAACTTGATTTAGTATAGTTTAAGATTCAACAGGAGAAAAAGCGTAGTTACAACTATAAGAAAAGCAGCAAATCTGATTGTGGTGCTATCTATGATATATCTCTGTAAACCAAAGATCTCTTGTTAATTAAACTAAATTTTCATTTTCGAAGTTGACATAGTTGAGACAAAAGTATGTTCACGATTCTATTAATAAGAAATCCTTATATATATATATAACTGGATTCATCAAGCTTATCGCAGAGTGCAGTACAGAGAATGAAGATACACTTAGTATGCACAAACAAGGTGTTACCTACAGTCTCATTAAGTTTTTTTGTTGTTATTTTAAAGATGTTGCGCTTCTTTTATTTGCTAGAAATATCACACAACTACTTGTCTTAACTAGATCCTTACTGAATTTTCTCCTTCTACTCTTCCTACCAACCCCTATTCTTTCTCATTCTTCCACATACATTTTCGATAATGTACTTACCTTGATTTAGGAAAAATCAAGATTTAACATATGAAGCGTGATTACAACTATATGAAAAGCAGCGTACCTGGTGGCGGTGCACTGCATCATAATCTTCATTAACCAAAGACCTCTTCTTAATCAAACTAAGTTTTCTTTACTAAGTTGACATAGTTGAATCAAAAGTATGTTCATGATTTTGGTAATCAGAAATAATTAGCTGCTTAAATGGATTTTTTTAACAAAAAATTAAATGTTGGTCCTAAACAAAAAAATTATTTGCAACTGTTATATAATAGAATACTTTAATATTATTGATACTACACGAGCAGCATTATTAAATTAAATATTGATTTAAGACTTAAATGTAGTTGATATATGAGGATGGTGATTTATCCAGCTCAGCGTAGAATGCAGACTCGAGAGTAGAGATACACCTAGTGGCTAGAAACAAGGTGCCGAGGTGACAATGTGCTCCTTTATTTTTACATCTAAATCTAATATTTTCAGTAACAGCTGAATTATAATATTATCGTATCATCCTCTTTCTCCTCATAGCCATCCTCTATTTACAACTAGAAGCAAAATCAGCGTATTTGACTGTGGAGCACTCTATGATAATCTTTGTTAACCCTGGATCTCGTTTTAGTGAAAGAAAGTTGCATAT
>NC_046660.1:121481100-121491973 GCF_010883055.1 Belonocnema kinseyi | reverse complement strand
TGTTAGCTTGAAATTCAGGCCCCTTTAAATAGATATACTTATCTACGATTTAAAACAAACTGTTGGTTATAAGAAAAACCAAGATTTTTAGATGTTATACACACTAGAGCATTTTATTATACGTCTTCAATACTTCACTTTCAATGCTTGATTCACAGTTTCTTTTTATTCAATTTTAATACTGCTGAATTTATTTTTGTTATTTATGATGCTTTATTTTAATGTTTGAAGTAAGTAAATTTAATCTTTATTCACAGATATTTTGGAAACGTAGCATAAGCCACTACATCTATAGAATATATCGGTAAGGTAGATTTATATGGCCTCTGAATTAAATTAGCTAGCTAGAAAGCAATATACTATCCTTGATTTCTATAAACTATATTAATCTTTGTATTTTTTAATTTCTATTTGACTAAATTTGGATTTAAAAGTTCCATAGAGTAGATGTTCACGTGACCACTGTATCAATTTTTCCAATGTCTGATTCACAGTTGCCCTGCATTACATTTTAATACTGCTGAATTATTTTTGTTATTTATGTTGCTTTATTTTAATTTTTGAAGTAAGTAAATTGAACCTTTTTTAGATTCTTGCTGTATTATGTGAAAGAGATTTCAACGTTTCTTAGTCAAACTCTAATATTTATAGAGCTGATTTTATTTTATAAATTCTAGCAAGCATTTTCAAATTGTATTTTTTTCATCTCAAATGGTTTATTTGACATCCTAGCGATATCAATATAAAGTTCTAAAATCTGTTACAGTGATCAACTGTATGTACTCGGACCTCTTAAGAATCTGTTCGTATTTTTCAAGAGCTCAATCGCAAAGCCTTCTGCAATATTACAAAATTATTTTTGATTAAAAACATTTTTTTAATACATAGCACTCCATCTCTCTTTCTCCCCAAATTATACATGCTGTATATCGTTTACCATCCTTACTTATTATTATATCCCCTCTCTGTCAAAATATTCTAGAACCTTCTACATTATAATCCACACATGCGGATATAATTTTTTAACATCGCAAAAATGTAATGAGTCATTGAAAATAATCTTGAAGTTTTTTGCGAAAAAATTGCGCATTAAAAATTTGATGTTATTAGTTATAGAAGATTCAGCATTATAAAGAAAATTTTAACGCTGAATTAAATCATCCTTGATTTTCTATAGACTGTATTATATAATAGCCTTAGTAGATTGAAAAAATTAAAATATTTTATTATATTAATTTGTTACATTTTAAAACTTTTAGTTTAAATCTTTAATATTTAAAAGGTAAAAAACTGACCTTTCTAAATGAGAGCTGAAAACCAAGCATATATATGTGGATAGAAAATCATGCGACCTCAGCTCGAATATCGCTGCATGACATAAGGAGCGATAAGCGTCGGGCAGTGTACTTTTGGTATTTAGTAAACGTCCACGAAAGGTCTCGAATTCAATTCATGCTGTCTATAATCCCTCTCTCGCGTCTCGAAATTGTTTTCAGTATCTTCTTACATATACCTCGTACATAGGTTGACGGACCTAGCATATGGAAAAGAATGAATACGAAAGCGAACGATTACGAGCTGTAAAAAGAAGTGATCTCTCTATAGAACGATAGCATAGGATAATGAAATGTGTGCAGCCTCAGACTGCTGATGTAGGAATGCTTCTGCGAGTTTAAACGCGTGTAGCTGTTATCTCTGGTCCTCGCTCGCTACTTGATACTAGAATAAAGCGACAAGCATCCCTGAGTATTACCTACCATAAGAAATGATTTTTTATTCCTTTCTTACCTTCAATTAACTTTATAGATATACTTTCTTAATTCTAATTATTTTTCTCGAAGATTCTAGACTGCAGAAGAATGTTTTTCACAGGCAGAAACTTTTACTTAAACCATTATCTATCAGGAATTTTCAAATCAAACTTAATAAGAATAACAGGATGCCATGCCATAACCCTCATATCAAATTTCCTTTATCCACCTGCATCTTTTACGCATGAAGCAAATAAAGGCAAGAATTTTTAGCTGAAGTATCATCTATCAGGAAGCAATAAATGAAATAAATATTCAAAACAGGATGCCATACGTAGCTCTCCATATAAAATTTCACCTATACACCTGCATCTTTTGTGCATTTACCAAACGTTACCGATTACAACTAGCGATACTATACGCGCACCGCGTTCACTTGTGCAAAATAGGGTCACTAGGGAAAATAACTTTTGGCGGAAATTCCATTTAACCCATTAGGTCCCAAAACGAAGAAATTTCTTTTTGACGTTTGAGTTTGAACAATTTTATAAAAAAAGCTAAGAATTTATTGTGAAATACTCTTTCCTACTATTTTCGGGTATGCTCTGAACGATAAAATGGTTCGAAAAACAAAAAATATTGATTTTCAATTAATAATTATCAAATTAAAAACAAAGCTTTTTTAAAAAAAAATTTTGCCAAGTCGACATATATTAGAGTAATGCAGAGATATAAGCGCGAGAGGATATAAGTTAGAGAGGGTAGAACCGCCGTTCCATTGGAATTCAATTCAAAGGCACACGAAAAATAAGTTCATGTTCACCAGACGAGATAAACATTTTTATACGTTTTTGGGGTCCCTGAATCCGAATCCGGGATTGGCTTGACTCGGTCCGGTTGCATTTCGTTCCTAACCTCAAAAAAAAGATGAAAGTTTATATTCATGGAAACACCCAGAAAGCAAAGCGGGTATATGTTTTCAGGGTCGCTGAGGACAAATTTAAAGGTCATTTGACTCGACGAGATCGCATTCCATTCATAACCTAAAAAAATTGAAATATTGAAAACTGTTCTCGACATGAATTATTTGTATTCAGCGTCCGGTACATATAACTTGTTAGTCATTCTTTGAGTATGGATATCAGTATGTAGCACAAAATGCTGATGCCTTGACAGATACTGTGACGATGACAAGTGCCCTGAAAGGGGATATCTAGAATGATTCATTCTCAGATTTGTTGAGGTAACGAATCCAGCGAAGGCGCGCTGCCTTGCACGTGGGCGTTAGGATGTGAGGATGAACCCGTAGTGTGTCCGACGACGAGTTGACATAGTCCTCATTAAAGTCAGAAAGCTCTCATACTTAGGCCTAGGGAGATATGCGAGTTTTCAACCCTAGGACGGTAGACTCACCTGCGGTCGCACCAGGATCCCTCATGTGCAGGTTTTCCTTAACACATACGGCACCTTCAAACAAAAAATTGAAAACATTTATCCAGAATGTTTTGATCTTAAAATAACGCACGAAAAATGGA
Organism: Belonocnema kinseyi; assembly: GCF_010883055.1. NCBI lineage: Eukaryota > Metazoa > Arthropoda > Insecta > Hymenoptera > Cynipidae > Belonocnema > Belonocnema kinseyi. The sequence continues at coordinate 121,488,687 of NC_046660.1, read as the reverse complement.
TGCCACACAAAATGTGAGCAGCTTGTTCTAAGATGTTATATCGTTGAGATTCATGCATACATTCTAAGGACATGAAATATAACAAACCTACGTTGTGGAAAGAGCCGTTGCATCAAAAGGATATTTACTTTTGTATGAATGACGTTGTAGATTTCAACAGAAACAATGAACAAAGCTTTATTTATACCAATGTCAAAACAGTGGAAAAATCAGAAAGATCGTGCTGCAATGAGAGAAATTCTGATGTAAGAAATGAATCCGATGAAGTAGACGAATCAAGGGAAAAAATTGAATCCGAAGAAGAAAATGATACCGATGAATATAGCGATGAATGGGAGCATCGGAGACTTAATAAGTGATCTAGAGCTATTAAAAGACGGTGCAAAACTTCTTACGTCATTTATGAAAAAAACAGCTACCAAGCAAAACATGTTAAAGTTGATTATTTCCGAAACAGAGAAGTAAAATTCAGAAGATACTTTACGGAAATAGACGACTCATCGCTGGTGTATTGTAACGATTTGCAAGGGTTAATAGATAAACTGAAACAAATAAACTGACACGAATAAGTTCGCTCCTATACAGATAGCTCATTCAACTATGCTCAAGGAAACGAAACAAAATCTCGAATTTGTTTTGAAAAAGATCAAATATTCAGAATTTAATGGGAGAATTTGGCTGAGACTTGAAAATTTTAGATTTGGCATTAAGGAAACAATCAGGTTCTACAAAAAATAGATGTTTTTTGTATTTGTGGAATATAGTAGTAGGGATAGAAAGAATCACTATACTAACAAAGAATGGCCAATGGAATTTCATTCGAGCCAGTTTTGCAAAATATTAAGCAAATCTTGTTAGAAAGACCGGACAGAGTACTTCTGCTGCCTCACCATATTAAATTGGGTCTCATGAAGAAATTCATCAAGACTCCTAACAAAGAAAACAAATGTTTCGAATATTTACGGCAAAAATTTCCAAATATTTGAGACGCAAAAGTGCAAGAGGAAATCATAAAGTGAAAACTTTAAGAAAATCGTAGCTGATCTAGTGGAAAACTTTGGAAAGTTTGGTTGTTTGAGGAACCTAAAAGTGCACTTCTTGAATTCTCATATAGATTACTTTCCAATGAATTTGGGGGATTACAGTGAGGAGCCGGGAGAAAGATTCCATCAAGACATAAAGGAGATGGAACGTAGGTATCAGGGAAGGTGGGATGTGAATACGTTAGCAGATTACTGTTGTGCATTGCAAAGAGAGGTTGTTAAAATAGGGCTGAAACGTCACAGAAACCCCCTGCATAGGTCATACCAACCCCGGCCCCAAACACGTATAGAAATGTTTATCTCGTCTGGTGGACAAGACCTTTCTTTTCGTGTGCATGCGTTATTATGCTTCAACTTCAGAGTTACACAGCAGAGTCATGTAAAATTGTATGTCAGTAAACAGTAACTTTTAATTTTATGATAATAATATCAGTAAAACACTCAATCTTTGGAAAAAGACGATATTTCACCCAATGCAGTGTAATTTGGTGTGAAAATGATGTAAAATAGTAATAGCATGATTTTTTATAATCTTCATATCATGATTTTACCTATTTAACCCTAAATATTTTTATTTTGTATAGAAATAAACTATTGAAATACATTTTTACTGAAATAATAAAATATTTATATGATTTGAGCGAAAAACCGAACAAAAATATCGACAAAACGAAATTTCAAATTTTTGGTTTCCGCTTTTGGCCGCTATTTTGTCAAAAAAAAAAATTACAGATAAAAAAACTCAACGGATTTAAAAAGTTGAAACATTTTGTGTACCTTGTAGAAATTTCGATCTGGCCCCACACAGGGCCAGAACAGGCCGGATCGGGAATCCTGGTCGGCGTCGGATCGTGGATGAACCAACACTCAGATAGGGGTTAGGTCGAGAAACCCGATCAGTGCCCTATGGGTACCCAATTAGTCTCATTATAATCCATTCCTGAATTTTACGAATAAGGATTTAATGCAAGTAAACTTGAAACTAGCGAATGTCCTCTCGTTTCAACGGTCACCTTAATATTTGGAACTTCCAATAAAGGTATTTTAAATTTAAATGGAAGTAGTGCGGGCACGTAAACAAGAGGCTAGAGAAAACAAAATTTAATTATACTTTTAAGAAAGGTAAGATTATTGTAGATGACATAAAATGCGAGAAAAAGGCTGGTTTTTTATGGAAAACTTATTCATAACTAGAAGTATTTTATTTAACAATTTTCATTTCTTGCATAAAACATTTTGTCTATAAGACTTCTTGATAATTAAAAAAAAGATCATACTAAATGATAGATCAATTTTTTGGCAAAAAGATTCCCTACAACTTGACGCTTTCAAATGGTTCCGAAAAAAATTTAGTTTAGAAAATTTCAGAAGATAATCGTTTTGTCGAAAAAATTGAGCTATCATTTTTTAGGATCATTTTATTTTTTTATATTGCTAAGAAGCCATATAGACAAAAAACTTTTACAAGAAATGCAGATTTTTGAGTAAAATATTGTTGGTTTTTAACATATTATTTACAGAATACAATTAATTTTTATTTTTATTAGGATGCATTAATTACGATCTAATGGGCATTATTATAAGTTAAAATGCCATTATTTATGACATACCAGAAAAATAACATTTATTAGCATTTTCAACTGCTTGCGAATAGCGACCAATTAGATGCCAAATTTGAGTAAGTAGCTTTCGTTCGAAGCCCTGCTAAGTTGTTATTTTGATTCTATTACTTTATTCCGAAATTCATGTTATAATGATGACGTCATTAATGTATTTTCGTAATGAATTTATTGTTAATACAGAATAAAAGTTTCAGTTGCACATTCGATTGTATCATATATTCTATTCTCAAAATCTAAAAAAATTAAAATCTTGCGCATACTATAAGCCGTTTTTTAAGAATAGATTCTATAATTCTAACTCTAAATTAAGTTTAAAAACGTTGAGTTTTTAAATAAGAATTGAAAACAAAAGTACTTGATAAATTTGGCCATATAATTATGTCTGACTCATCTGATTGTGAATAAAATAATTTTACCTAAAACAATTTAATTGATTATTAATTAATTTAAGGTTAGGTTTCAATGTGCCGCAGAGTGTAATTACTTCCTTTCATTTTCCTCGCGCAGATTTCGAGGCATACAACAAGCAGCACCAGTTATCCGAGCGCATGGAGATAGCGTTTCAGTAGAAAATCTGTCTGGCCCGGTAATTGGCCATACAAGTAAGACATTATTTTATATCTCATCTCAGTTTTGAGATGCAGCGAGACACCGATGTCTTGGAGACGAACTCAAGAAATCGCCCAGTCGAGCTCAAGTCTAAGTATTTTTACGTGATACTTAGTTATTTTGAATTAATACTTACTTATTTTTATTTAATACCAATAGAAAAAATATTATGCGGGGGGGGGGGGGGGGGGGGGGTTCAGAATTTCTGAAAAATGTATCACTTATTTTGTAAATGGCCCCTTACTTAATCCAAACATGGATGAATTACTTAATTCAAATATGTATTTATCATCTCAAACAGTCAATTTAATTTAAATGAAGAAGTTATTCTTAGAGTATGAAAAGCGGGTTCAACGAAATTAAGTTCTTGGTACAAAGAAAATAAACACCAGAAACGTGATATTCTTGATAAAATTGCCACTAAAAGTATCGAAACATGCAGTAACTTTTAGCTTGGAGATTCGAAAGTTGTAACTGAATTTTCCTGAATTGAAATAACTAAAATATTCCAAATTTAGCTTGATTCATGAAACATTAATGGGTGATTATAAAATCTACGTGAAACTTGAGGTACTAAAGTGGCAAGCACATAGTTCCTAATAATTTAATGATAAATAACGAAAATAATAATATCACATCTAAAAACATAAAATTTATAAGAGGCACTCTCGAAAGTAAAATATAATAATAAAATTTGTATATGAAATACAGGAATTATGGACTTGAGGTTTAGGAGTTCAATGGGAAAATTGCTAGACGGACCCTGACGCAAGCTCAAAATTGAATCGCCTCATTTTACTTGATAAATAATAGAATTATATCCTTTTTAGCTAATGATGAACTGTTCCTGCTTGAATACAATCTGTATTTGGAAATAAAAATGTACTAATATCAGTAGTCTTTATGTAAAACTTTTTTTTTATATGCTCGGGTTAGAATTTAGAAAAAAGTTATACACAGACATGATGAAATTAGCCAATTTTTGACGCTGAATACAGATTTGATTTAAAAACGGGAATAAGCCCTGATTATCTAAAAAGTTTGTAATCCTAGGATGGATGGAGTGAGATGAGGCACTACAATTTTGAGTTTTTGGTCTTGGTTCCGTCGTCTTTATAAAGAATAAAAATCCGAGTATAAGGAGCATTTCATTTCAAATGCGTAAAAAAATCGGGTTTCGAATCCAGTTTTAAAAAAATTTTATTGAAACAGTTTGAGAATCCCATGGATACATTAAAAAATCTAATTCTCCAATTTGGAGTGGAGATAAGAATTAGTGTATTAAATATGATCAAATCGTTTTGTTTTTAGATAAACAAATGATACTTCCTACCATATGGTGTTTGATTAACATATTTAACGCATATTTGAGAGTTTTCTAAGTTTTCTAAGTATAATTCCTAAATATTGAATGCTAATAAACGCGAAAATAAAATAAATCAATCCTGTTCAATGTGAGACCTCGCATTGATTTGAATGCTTCTGAAGGCGATTGAATGAGACACAAGTTTGAAGCAAAATGTTGAACTTAAAATGACAAATTTCTTATGTGCGAGTTTGCATTTAGTTGAAAGCTTTCGAGTACGGACGAATGAGAGGAAGTTCAGAGAAAAATGTAAGGTTTTCAATACGAGAGTTCGCATTTATTTGAATGTCATTGAGAAAGAGAATTTAAATACTTATCAATACAGAACAGCTGATTCGAATATATTTTAACTTTTAATAACAATCAAAATTGATATATAAAATAGAATCCTTTATTATATCTAAAAAACAATTCATGATAAGGAATTAATTAAGAAAGAGAATAATAGTCTCTAAATAATTATGGAGTATATTCAATGAATCGCAAAGGACATTTTCTTGAACCTGAATAAAATTCTTTGACAGAACTTTGTTGGTCTCAATTTAACAACATTTTATTAATTTTTAAATAGTCATTTCGATTTTACAGTATGATTTTCTCTATATCTCTAAAAATTCCCATTTTGTTGGTTATTTTTTGGTTATGCTGAATTGAATGGATGTAAATTTTGTTTTGCGGAATTCCGAGTGAAAAGTATTATTTGCACAAAAATGTTTAATCAAATATTTTGTTTACATGTTTTCCTTCTAGAAATAATCAATTGGACACCATCTACAACGATTAAGAGTCATCAAAAGTTAAATCGGTTTAAATTGTTGCTTATGGTTTCATTCACGGTAAACCCATGCGAGTTAATTTTACACACTTAAATGAGTAAAATCCGTGTCCCAGATTTAACTCACTTCCATGTGCGTTAACTTTTATGCACGTAAAGTGTGTTGAATCAACGCGCTTACGTGCGTTGCATTAACGCACTTGTAGTGTGTAATATTTTGTTTTTACACGGTTCTAGCGTGTATTCTTTATCATTCGGCTCAATATCACACCAACAATCATTCTCGTCTTTTGCTTGGAAAATTGCTGCTTTGTTCTGTACCATCATTTTAAGTACAGAATCTACTTGACACGCTTCATCAAAACTTTGTTGTAAAGAACGAACGTCCGACTGTATTGTTGGCTGTGAAATGAATTTCAATAGTTTTCTCCGGGGTGGTATCAAACAATACACACGTTTCTCCATAGCTCGATAAACAAGTTCAGCTCAGCCACAATTATACGAAAGAAATACGTCTCGACCGCAACCTCGTCGTTTAATTGCACGTGGCACGCGAGAGTCCCGTAAAAACAATATGTTAGATTAGCTGTAATAGCGACTATTGGTAACGACTTGGCTTGGCTGATGCAATTCAGCACAATCAGAGATGCTAGACAACCAACAGTCTCGCGCATGCGCGTTTTTGTATATACTTGCACATTTAATGCAGGCATCTATGTAATTTTACACGGATGAATGAGTTAATTTACTCACGTAGATCAGACATGAACGTTAACACGGATAATCCGCGCAAAATAACACGTCTTACCCGCATTTTTCAGTTTAACACACATACGCGCATAAGTTTACGCAAATAAACGAGTAAATTAACTCGCATAGGTTTACCGTGATTTGTTCCCAATCGTATTGAATTCAGTAAATGCACTTGCATGCAATTCGCCCTCAGCAGTTTTAGTTTGTAACACACATGATGCGTACGTGTTTGTTGGTTAGAAATGAAAATTTTAATAATTTAACAAAAATCTTAAGTACAAAAAAATAGAATGTTTGTTCAGGCAGTAAACCGAATAAAAAGTCGATAGTATCTGTGTTACGAACATACACAAATCATGCCGCTTCACGATGTGACACTGATAAAGTGTTATTATCAAGATTATCAAGTAAGCAGTAATAGTTTGATTTAGTGGGTATTTTACTTCAAAACGTTTATTTTCTTCTTTTTATACCAGGGTCGAAATTTAGACCCTACTTTGAAGTTGCAGCTCCTTATTATAACCTGCTATGACGCTATTTGAACTTATAGCCCCTGCTTTATACTTTAAACTCCTAGAGAATGAAACATTAGATCCTCCTTTGAATCTTTAGAGCCTACATTTTTATAACTCAAGACCCTACTTTCACGCTGTTTAACCTCGCTTTCAATAATTACCCTACATTGAACCTTTTGAGCTTACAGTGTTTGAACTTCATGAAAATAAAGTAAAAATATTGCCGATTAATAATTAATTATAAACATTGTTACAGATAATTAATCAAAGTTTGTGTATTAAAAAGCCATGTCCTAGGCGGAAAGATTATGTATAGATTATATATAGTGTGACGTTTTATATATAATATTCATGCGTTTTATATAAAAAATGTCTATAACAAGTGAATATTATATATAATAATATATACTATGTATAAACGATATATAATATTTCTGGGGAAGGTGATTGAGAATTACAACGATTTATAAGAATAAAATATTTTCTATCGTTAACAATAAATATTATGTATGAGATAAAAAGTTTTAAAAATATATTGAAAAATATTTTTAATAATTATAATTCAATTCACAGTTTGTCATTAAATTTTTATTGAAGTATTACGGTTAATTTATTTGCAATATGGTATTATGGAGAAAATAATTTTTTTTTCAAGTAACAGTACCACTTTTCCAATGGTTTGGTCATTTTTGTTACTAAACAATAATAAGTTAGAGTTTTTGAAACATTTTCTTAGAGAAATATTACTATTCACGTGTCTAATACTTGAATTAAGAGGAAACAGCATTTATTTTTATTAGAAAATGTTAACTGTTCTAATCTTTTTATCATATTTGTTGGAGAATAAGAACAGCTAAATGTATAAAAAATAATTGACTATTCATCTCGAATTTTGAGATGACGA
>NC_046660.1:121460171-121481000 GCF_010883055.1 Belonocnema kinseyi | reverse complement strand
TGTAATCTTCAAAAATCGTTTCAAACATTTAACGACACAGAAAGTTAAAAAAAAGTAATTATTTCATTAATTGTTTTAAATTTAAAAATATTTTTGACCTTGAGTTATTGGACAAGTGCAAATGATTCTTATCGAATACATCCTAACGTGTTCCGTTAGCTGAATTGGTTAGGACGTTGGGCGTTTGATACATACTCTGTGCCTGCGTGCGATCTCGGGTTCGTTTCTTTGTATTAGGGACTCTGTAGTAAGGGACGCGCCAATCGGGCAAATGACTGCGGATTGGTTGACCGAGAAGAGAGAGACACTTCCGTTCCAAATCAAGATACTATTGGGTGTAGGCAACGGAAACGGTCTGGCGCCATCTGTTGTCTAAAAGTGAAAATTTCTTAGGGATAAATTCCACTTGTTTACATGCGATTGAAAATAAATAAATTTATACTGAAAATAAGAATTTAATTATCAAATAACGGGAATGTCTGTAGGAACGCTGATAAAATTTCGAGTTAGGGAAAAAAACTTTTGCTCGAGATTATTAAACGGTTTAGTCGTAGTTGTGTTTTGAATTTCTGTTTTGTATGACAGATCTCCGATTGGATTACAAATATCACATGAAGTATTTCAATACTCTTATTTTTTGAAAAAGAAATACTAAGGTATTTTGAAAAATTATGGTGTTCCTTTGGGTAAGTAATATTATATTTGTACCATCTATTATTTTTGTAAACGTTATGCTAGTTGCGAGATTTTGAGGTTAGAAAGATTAATTAACCCATAATGTTTATGGGCTATATTTTATTTTAATTTGAATTTCATGAAATACATTTTATTTAAATTTAAATGTCATTAAGTATTTTATTAGTTGTATTGAAATTTAGGTAAAGCTTGTTTTTTTTTTTAAAACAATTTGCAATGTTATGTGCAATGTTATTTTTTTCTTAGGTTTGTTGATCATGGCAGGAGGGGCAGAAGTGACAGAACGCTGTCAAAAAGCTAGGAAAGGCAATTCGAATTATTATGTGGTAAACTGTTTTAGCAGTTTTAAAAATACTCTTCCTGGTGTGTATTTTTATGCTTTCCCAACGGCAAAACATATGTTAGAAAACCGAGACAGGTGGATTATTGCTGTTAACAGAAAGACGTAAGTACTGATTGTTATTATTAATGTTTGTTTCATCATTTTAGAAATGGTATAATTCTTTAAGTTCAAATTTTCTGAGTTTAATATTCTTAAATTTTTTCAAACGTCTCTTAAGTTAGTTTTCGTCCCAAAAATCATATCTCTGACAGAAATAGTTTTTTTTGCAAATTACAAATTTTCTTACTATCGTTTCTTGCCAATTAAAGAAGTATTGAATTTAAATATGTGACTGCTTATTTTTCAGGGGAAAAGTGTACTAAAACTTTGCTGTTTCAAATTTTTAAGCACATTTTTTCAGGGATGTTGCTGGACCGGGAAATGACCGGGAATTTTCTGAAACCGGGAAATGGTAGCGCATTTATTTCTTGACCGGGAAGTTTTCAAATTTTCAGAAGAAAAATCTGTCCAAATTTGATTTCAACAGTCTTTTTTAATAATTAGTTAAATTGATATCTTTTTAAATGATGATATCATTAAGTTTATAATGCGTAATTCGAAAATATTTTACCTGAAAAATTCTCTATTTTGGATTTTTATTTTTAAGCTTATATTTTTAATTTAAAGAATTTTAACGTGCAGTCTTGAAGACTTAAAAAATTAAAAATTAGAAACATTTAAAGTTGCAAATTTTGGATAAAAAACAGTTTTGTTTTATCAATTGTAAATATAAATAACTATTTTTTTTAATGGATCGGTACTTCAAGTATTAAAAACTGTAAAACAATTGATTTGATAAAACGATTCTAAATCCGTTGAAAGTTAAAGAATTTCCAGATTCGTAATTAAATTGTAACTAAATGCTTATATTAAATTAAAAATATTTTTTCAGTGTAAATTATTCCATTTTTAACCCATTTAATTAAAAAAATTTTTGATTAAGAAAAACTATAATTATTTAATAGTTAGCAATATTTGACTTAAAATTTAAAAGGGCTAAGTTGAAGCCAAATATTTAAAAGTAAACAACTTGCAACTTAAATGTTTGACATAGAAAGCTTTGAATTGCTAAAATCTCGAGAAGCTTTTAACATTCTAACGTTACAATTTATATTGTTCTACTTAATAAAATATTTAATTTGTAAGCGAAATTGTTGAATTTTAAAGTATAAATAGTAATAGAACGCGTATTACTTTTAGAAAAATTTGAGTAATTTTAACAGATATTTAGAAGTATTGAAAAGATTAAAAATCAATTAAAAACGTAAAATGATATCAAGTAATTTAAACGAAGTTTTTGAAAAAATTTCAGAACTTCTAAACATATTTCAAACTGAATAAAATTTTTCCTACAATTTTTATAAAAGTTTAAGAATTAAAAAAAAATCCTTAAATTCTTCCTGGGTCATTTTTAGTAATATTAGAATTCTCTTAAAATCGTTTTGAATATTCTGCTAAAATAATTTGTCAAAATGAAGAATCATTTTCAATTTTTCTAGGCATGTTAAGAAAATGTTTTTATTCGTTTGGAGCCTTTCACAATTCTTAAAAAGCCTTTAAATTTTGTGTAAATTGCAGAAATCTACATTTTGTTTTAAATCAGGTTGTGAGTATTTGCACCGAAATTTTCTTACGTATAATCAAATTTTGTCAGTAAACACACTTCGTTAAAATTATTTGAAATCACTTCAAGTTCTAAATTAATTTTTAATCTTTTTCAAACTTCTAAATATCTCTTTAAATTACTCTAATTGTTTCTAAAAATAATAAGTGTTCAATGTCATTTAGAAATCCAAGTTTTAAGGAAATTTTTTGCAAATGCGCAGGATTTTCTAAAATATTTTTAAGACGAATTTAATTAATTTTGAAAGTTATTAAGAAGTTTTGAAAAAATTTCAAAAATAAAGCTAAATTTCAGAAAATTTAAAACTACTTCTAGATTTCTCAAGAGTTTGGAAAAAATATAAATTTTAAAATATTTACTGGTCTAAAATAACTGAATAATATAATTTTGACCATTTTGAAAGCTTATTGATTTATTCCTTAATTTAGAGTATTGGAAATGTTATTCTGGATTTATATTTTTGAAACTGAATCTAAATCTTTGAACTCTATAATTTATGAATGTCAAGAATTCTAAATTTTGCAGTTTAAATTCATTAAATTTGAAATTATTCAGTTGAAAAGTGTTAGCACCTTTCAGTTTATACGTGTTAATTATTGAAAAAATCAATAGAAAATTTTTGAATTTAAAAACTTTTGAACTTCAATTTGAAAAGTTAAAAATTCAAGAGTTCCACTTTGAATGCTTTAGTTTCTTGTTTATTTTGTATTGCTTGTGCTTTTACTTTTTAGCTTTATATTTCGATTTTTTTACATTTTATTTACCGAAAAATATATTTGCGAACCGGAGAAAAATCGGGAAATGACCGGGAATTTTGTTCTTTGATTTAAACGACCACTCTGTTTTTTGTGGTTGAAAATGTCACATTTTTTTTTAAAGAAAACATTTTTTTAAATAAGTATATTTTAATATCATTTAAATATTTTTAAACTTCGAAACCGTAGAGTTGTAGGGATTTTTTGTCTAAAAAAAAATAAACCTTGGCTAACTAAAATGCAACCATTTCTTGAAAATTGGCGAAAGCGAAAGTAAGAAAAATTAAGTTAAAAAAATTGTTAAACTAATTATGTATTGTGAGTCTTAAAAGTTTTTTTATATTAGAAATCATGTTTTTTTTCCATAATACATCTTCGTAAATATAAAAGTCTTGAAATCATAGAAAACTTTTTTTCAGAGACCTAAAAACGAATTTTTATATGTTACTTAATAACTTATTTTATTCTTACAAAATGAATGATAAAATTTATAAAAAAGAATTGCCTACTGAATTTAGAAAATTGGAATATACAGTTCCTGAAATAATATAAAAATTATTCGTTTCGTAACGTTGATTCATGAAACCTTATTTTTGAAAGCGTTAGAAATGTAGTGAAGTATTTCGGATGTTTTTTTTATTTTAATTAAAATTACTTGTATTTTAGCCTGGATGGTTCACTTTGGCAACTAGAAGCGCATTTCCGAATTTGCAGTGATTACTTCGTGGGAAATGAAAAATCAGAAAATCCGTTCAGTCCTAATTACTGTCCAAATATTTTTCCAGATATTTACAAGAAACCTTTCGTCAACACTAAGGCTGTTGTAGAGAGGTTAGAAATACTCATTTTATGTTTGTTATTATGTTTTAAATTCTTAATGTTCTATTACCATTTAATTTCTTATTCAAAATATTCTGAAGTGTATTGTACCTTGAAGAAATTGATAAATAAACAATCAAATTCATTTTCCAGGCATAATCGTTACAAGAAAAGAATGGATAATGGTAGTGCTAGTTCAGTCACTTCTGAGAATTTGACAATTCTAACACCTAAGCAAAAGGAAAATCAGAATAATCAAGAAATATCGATACAAACAGATGATCTTTTTTGCGATTAAAACTTGGACAAGCAAATTCAAGTATATTTGCCGGAAGATAAGTGCCGGACTGAAAATTCAAATATTTTTATATGTAATCGTTACATTTATAACGAACGCAGTGATGCTGAAACACAAGTGTACATTGCAGAACTACCTAACCGAATTGCAGTGCCTGAATTGAGCACAGTGCGCAAAAAGATACAAAAGTTGAGACGACACTTAACGAAAATGTTTTTGTGGATAAAGCTGTTGGACCCGATGTTAAGGATTTGGATACAAGTGGATTTCTGAAGTGTCAAAAAGGATTCCATGGGGTGTCTTCCATTAAACAGACCAAGAATGGCTTGACATAGCTGGTATTACACTAAAAGCTTTTTTATCCCTTCGAAGGATCTCAGAAATTACTGATGGAGCAAAAGTATCTGCTGATAATCGAATCCTAATTTTCTTGTGTAAAATGAAATTAGGTCTAACTTATTCAGCGTTGGGAGTACTGTTTTCAGTCAGTGGAAAAACAATATCTAGGATATTTATATCTATGTTCGAATACCTAGTAGTAAGGTGTAAAAATTTCATTGTATGGCCAAGCTAAGAAACAATTCAAAGTACGATGCCGGAAGAATTTAAGGAGACATACGCCAACTGTCGCCCTATTATCGACTGCACAGAAATCAGAATAGAAAAAACTTGTGATGTCGAAGCAAAAGTCCAAACTTATTCCCATTATAAAAAGGGATTCACGATCAAAGTGTTGGTAGGTTGCAGTTCTGCTGGATTGATATCCTTCATCTCAAATAGTTTTGGCGGCCGAATCAGCGATGCACAAATTACGACAAGTAGTGGATTGCTTGATTTATTAGAACGAGATGATCTTGTGTTAGCAGATAAAGGATTCCCCGTAATTCAAAGCACGCTTGATGAAAAAGGTGAAGGAATTATCCTAGTCATGCCGCCTTTTCTAAGACAGGAAAAGTTCAGTGAAGAAGAATTCGAAGAAACGTATCAAGTTGCATGACTAAGAATTTACATAGAAAGAATTATGCAACAAATACGAATTTATAATATATGATCTAAAATGCTAAGGCACTTATTACCACAAGCAGATAATATCGTTTTTGTGTACTGCTTATTAGTGAATGTGCAGCCTCCAATTTTGAAAGAAAGTGATTCAGATTTGGTAGTACCTCAGAATTGAAAATTATTATTATAATGAGAATTATATAATAATTAATAAATATTTGAAACAAATTTCGTACCTATATTTATATATACATTTATCCAATACATTTGTATACATTTGTCCAAATTTCTTAAGTTTAAATAACAGAGATGTAAATAAAGCTTTGAAGTTTTAATTGCGCTACAAATGTTTGATTCAGTTGATCTACGTTATTCATTCTTCTAAGGTATGCAACATTGAAATTTTGAGTGTTAATATCAAAAAGCGGTTCTTTTTCACACGAACTTAGACATTTAATTTCAACTAATTTGTTTATTTCATTATTCTATAAAACAAAACCGTCTGGATTCTTGCAAAGCCACAGTTTATTATGTAGAACAATGAGGGCAACGTTAGAAACTATGACTCCGTATTTTAATTCATATTCCTGGATAGCAATCGATTCATTTTGTTTCCCATAAGTAGCATGCTTCTTTTCCACACCCTGAAGCTTCGGGGGATTTAAAAGTTGATTTAAAAGCATGTCAATACCTTTTAATGGAATGTTTTTGCGATAAAAATCTAACAGTTCCGAATCAGTGTTATCCAAACTTTAGCCGAAGTAGGATACCATTTTCTTAGATGATACCAGTGAATACTGGATGCAGATGTCGCAACTTTTATTTCTAATAAATTTAAGTGCTGAATCAAAGCATTCGTTGAAAATTGGAGTAGCTGCTCTTTGGCCGTCTGATTTAATTTCTTCTCTGTAGTGAGGGACGGGCGAAGGCTATGTGGAGGGGGGCGTTGGCCCCGAAGCGTGAAGCTATAGCAAATTTCAATAACTGTACAGTATCTGATGTTGGAACGAAAGTATCCCTCTCTTCTCGCTCGACTAATCCGCACTCAGATGCCTGTTTGGTGCATCCCTCACTACAGGGTCCCTAACCACTTCAAGATGTCAACAAGCACTACTCGCATACCGAAGCGCGAAGCTGTAGTAAATTTTGGTATAGTATCTTAATTTGGAACGGAAGTGTCTCTTTCTTCTCGCTTGACCAATCCACATTCAGCTGCCCAATTGGCGCGTCCCTTACTACAGGGTCCCTACCTTCGATATGCTTAGTGTTTGTCGTGTTTGTTGCCGTTTAAATAGATCGCGCCGTCTACCGCTGGCTCCAACTTCCGTTCCAACTCACCCCTCCACATAGCCTTTGGCGCGTCCCTCACTACAGGGTCCCTACTTAGTACTTGCGGATTTCTCAGTGCACTATGCTTTACCGTCATAAAAAAAATACTATTAATAATATGTCTAAAAAATAATTGCGAATATTCTTGATATTTATATCACAGATAATTTATTTTTTCTGATAAATAACAATACTTTTTTTTATTCATCCATATTGGTGTGAGTTTATAGAGAACCTGTTTTGATGCCACAAGTCCTACAGTAGTAGTTTGAACTTTAAAAGAGGGTCTAATTTATCTTAAATGCAGACCCTACTTTGACGCTAAGCGTGGGAAAACGGTCGATTTCAGACACTTTTAGCGTCAAAGTAGGGTTTAAATTAATTTGAAATTTCTACTTATTCAGAACCTACTATACAGCTTCCAGGCCCTACTAAGGTAGGAGTTATGGCTTCAAAGTAGGGCCCAAATTTCGACTCGGGTATTCATATTGTTGATATTTAATTGTTGGAAAGAGTAAAAAACCGCTTTTAAATAATTAAAGCAATATCAAAATGATTGTTTCTCAACCTGTAACTCAGAATAATAGATAGCCAATTGAAAATGATTGGAATCATTATAGAACGTAGGATGGCGCCAATTATTTGAAACTCGGACTAAGTAAATTGTAGGTAACTCATTGAGGTTTTTAAAAAGTTTTAGTAGAAAAACTTATCCAATACTTTTAAGTTTCTTGCAATATAAGAATACTGAATTTTTAAGTAAGTTTGATTTGAAATTCTTGTAAGTTTCTAGTTTTAAATATTTAAAATATTCCATTTTCATTGTTTAAAATAATTTAGTTTGTCTATGGCTAATCTTAAAATCTTTAAAGGTTTAAAATTTGTAATTGTATAGTATTAGACTGTTCAGAAGGATTTATGTAATTAAAAAGTTTCAAGCTTTAACAATAATTCACAGAAATGAACTTGTAGATTAAAATATACAAAAACTGTTACCGATTAAACTACTTTAAAATTGAAACATTAAAAATTGTGGTATTTACAGGTAAAATAGTTCAAAATCGAATTGAATACATGCGGGTTTATCGCAACAACTATTTTTCTTTCCTTAAGCACAGACATTTCTTTATATTTTCTCCTTTTAGAAATATTCCGATTTATGGCCACATATTTCTATAATTTTGGTCAAATTTTGTATTCTATAGTCTAATCAAAAGTTTATTTTTGGTCTTATGTCCAATTGTCTATCTCCTCATTTCTTAAACTCTCATGTAACAGTATGGACGTTTTTCCACATTTTAGCATATCAAAGAACAAGAGTTTAATTTTGAATTTCCAAAATTTTTGGAACTGCGTTTAAAATGCTAAAATTAAGCAATTATTCAGTTTAAAATTAAGCAGCTTAGGAGCCCGAATTTTAAAATGTTATTTTTAAGTCTCTGAATTTTTACTTAATCAAATCAAATCGAAACAAGATTGAACATTTACATTTTTCATACTTTAATTTCTTGTGGCATAATTTTAAAATAAATAACGTGACAGGCTGGTTTTAATATTAATTATAATTAAAACATTGAATGTTTTAATTTGCAATTCAGTCTTAAATGCTTTAAATAAAAAAGGTTCAGCTCTAAAAAACTTAAACTTTGAGTTTTATTAACTGATTTACATTTTTTTAAACAAAGAAATGATTCCAAGTGTTTTCTTCGATTTTAGTGGCTATCTTGCGAATAATAAAAAAGTTGGTTTTACGTCAATCATTAGTGGTGGAATTGAAGTGATAATCTAAGGGTTATAGAAACTAAAATCACAAAAGGTTTTTTTACTATGAGAGGAATTTATGTGTTAATAATTATAATGAATTAAAAATTGAGACCTCTTTCTGATACAAAAATTTTGTATCTCTAATAGTTTTTTTTTTAATTGTTTCAAATTCAATTAATATCAGCCTGGCTTTTTTACATAATAAAATAATATTTAAATCGCTTTTCTGAAGTTTAATGTTTTAAAATATTCGTTTGCTTTTTTTAGTCTTAACTTATTTTACAACCTATAACTATTTATAAAATGTTAACTACAATAAATAATCCCAGATAAATAAAAAATAACAATTTTGCTTCTTTCACTAATGTAAAATCAACTTCCAAATTTTTTTCCCGATTTTAGTGGCTACCTTGCGAATAATAAAAAAAGTTGTTTGTACGTAAATCATTAGTGGTAGAAGTGAAGTGATACTCTAAGTCCAAGGGTAATAGATAATAACATCACACAAATTGATGTAAGTTTACTGTTCAATTTAAAAAGTTGAATTAATAAAAAGTTTTTTTTTGTTATGATATGAATTTATGTGTTAATAATGACAATGACTTAAAAATCGAGACCTCTTTCTGATAAAAAAATCTTTTTTCTCTAATAGTATTTTTAATTGTTTTAATTTATTCAATTAATAACAGTTTGGAATTTTTTAAATAATAAAATAATATTTCAATAGCTTTTCTGAATTTTAACGTTTTTAAAATATTCGTTTGCATTTTTTTAAATCTCAACCAATTAAAAAACCTATGACTATTTATAAAATCTTAACTACAATAAATAATTCAAGTCAGGCTAATAAAAAATAACAATTTTGCTTTTTTCACTAATATAATATATTATAATATAATATATTTACAAAATGTTTATTCGTTTCATAATATATACTGTTTCGAATTTATATTATTCCAAAAAAGTAAAAAACTGTAAATAATTCCTGGTAGACGAAAGTGCTGATATCACGTGGCAAATTCCAAGTACTTGATTGGAAACAATTCGAAATGCAAAATACTCAATCGTTGTCAATCGTTTTGGCACAATTAAGAAACACGATTCGGAACGATTGAGATATTAGTTCTATCGTTTCTTATTAATCTTAATTGATTGTTTCTAGAAGGGTACCTTCGGTAATAGAATCACAAATGGGAATCGTTTGATATTTCGATGACCGGTGTATTAAAATGCACTGAAGCTCTGATTAATATTTTGCAAGCTTTCAGAGCTTCATAATCCAAAAATCAATTATTGAAAATAACATGTCATCTTATTAGAAGACGTACATTTTGTAGTATATAAAAAGATTTAAAAATGAAGAAGTTCGCAAATAATTCTGACATGTATATAGAATGTTATACGAAATGTATATCTGCTTCGAAAAGTATTATTCAGAGCCTATAATTCGTTGCCAAACTTATGACTGTGACTGCGTTAGTCAATGACAAGGGGAAGCGTTCACTTACCGGACTTGCTGCGTGCCGAGGGTACTTCCTTAAGCGAAAAATGGGGCCCTAAGTTGTACTAACTATTTTATTAATTTTTTAATTAATAAAAATGTATATTTACCTTTTTCATGAAACTTAAAACACTTGATAACTTTAAAACTTGAAAAAAGCCATTATTCATACAATTCTTCAAATTAAAAAAAAATCTTGAATGTAAAAAATCGGATAAGTATTATTTTTCGAACGAAAGTTCAATGCGCGCTCCGTTACTGCTGATGGTTAGGTGTTTTGATAATAATCTAAAGATAAAATATAGTTTAAGAATTAATTAAATAATTTAACAGTCAAAAACTTTTTTTTTGCCTTTGAAGAAATTTCTTTAATATTCGCATCTTGAGTGCATGATCTTAAAGAGAAACAATACTTTTTTATGTGAAGTATGAAAATTCTCGATTGTTGCTTAGAGTTGAGCGTGGATGAATTAAATGCTACCTGATACTTTTGAATGCGAAGCAAACACGTTGAAGGTTCAAATTCAGCGAGGTAATGCTTTATGCGAATTAACATTTTTCAAACCTTTTCTTTGCATCAGAGATCAGAATTGAAACGCATTGGAAATGATAATACTTTTTAATACTTTTCAATCCGACGTTTCTTGTAGGGTAGGTTTGGAATATACTTTACCAATCAAATCAAAGCTAATGATTGAATAAAGCGTAATGATATATTGAACTAAATTGATCGTTTTAACAAGAAAGTCTGTACACATATGTTGTAAAATAGAGATTTGAGACTCTTTGAAAAAAACTGCCAAGATTTATTTTTGTGCATTTTTAAGCAAAACTTAAAACTGTTGCGACATTTTCAGAATTGGACGAAAAATTCCTCTGGTTGTAGCCGTAACGTTTCAATCCTTATCAGGAATTCTATGTGCCTTTGTGCCTTGGTATGAACTATTTCTGCCATTAAAGTTAATTTCAGCAATAGCTACTGGTGGCACAATGGTTGCAAGTTTCGTTATACGTAAGTATTTTTCAAATGTTACATAATATATATTACTGGGAAATTTGTGGGACCATAAAATATAAAAATCAATTAACAAAACTTGATATTGCTATTTTTAATTCAAAACTAAACCAAATTCAATATTGATTAGTTCTGAGCATTTCTCAGTGGACTGTCAGTTGGGTATTAGTACATAAGGAAACCATTGTTACAGTGATGGAAATCTGTGGACCAAAGTGGCGACCTATTTTATCTGTGCTGTTTCATTTACCTTTCATATTAGGACATTTAATGCTTCCTTTAATTTCTTATTTGACCCGAACGTGGTATGGATTTCAACTTGCGATATCAATACCGTCCATCTTTCTGATATCCTACTACTGGTAAGATCAATTTAATTATAATTATTGTTGCATCACTGAATCTTTCTAAAAATGGTTGAATTTTAACATCATAATTTTATTTAGCCCAGAAAGATTCTTTTTTGATTTCCTACGTATTATTTCTGGTCTAAAATTAAGAAAATATTACATTAAAAAACCGACGTTAAATAACTTCGCGTCATACTCCGAGTATGATATAATTACATGAAAACTAGCCCATTTTCGTATTTTTATTTATATTTTGTTTTTGAGATGTTAATGATTAAAATTCTAAAAACTTATTTTTATAAGATCGGCAGCTTTTGTTTGAACTATGTAAAAAAATACCTTGCTATCTCTTTAAATGAAATGCTTAAGCTGCGAATTCAGTCTACTTAAATCCATTATAAACGAGTTTGATAGAGCTTTATGTTGAACTACCTATCCAGTTAAATGATTTAACAGTAAAAATAAATTATTTGAAGAGATGAGAATGACAATTAGATAAAGGCTAATTTTTAAAAATACTGCTTTCTATTCCACTCCAATAAGACAAAATCGTTTAGGTAATCAATCCATGCCATCAATGGCAGCGCTGGTAGGATGCTGCGTATTTACAGAAACATCTATCGATGACCAGATTCTCTCGAAAGCCTGCTAGCTGTCAAGATCTCACGTACACTGCCCTCCAAAAGTATGGGTTCACTTAGAAAAATCGTTTTTTTTTTGTATTTATCGCTTTAATTATGCCGGAAATAAAAAAAATGTCTCTTTAAAAGGTTGATTGTTTTTGAAATTTTGCTTAAAATAAGCCCAGGGTGAAGCCAATTTGTATAGTTTTTAAGAAGATATTACAAAAATAGTGTAAATTTCAATGTTTTCTTAAATTTTCAATTACTTCCGAAATAATCAACGTTTTTCAATTTTTTTGGGCTCATGTCAAAACTTTTTTTCACCGTATCACAACAGCTTACGAGTATTAATCGTAAAAAATGTTTTTTCGAATTGCAAGAACTTGAATTTGTAACAAAAAAGTTGGAAAAATTGAAATATTATTTTTAGTAACAAAAATATTTTGATAAACTATATGAAACATATAAACATGAATTTTCTATGGAATTTCCACAAAATATATATTTATTACCTTTTATTCTGATTTGCCTACGGATAAGATGTTTTCAAATTTATCCAACTTTTTTATTACAACTTCAAGTTCTTGCAGTTCGAGAAGAAATTTTTTACGATTAATAATCTTAACTGTTGTGATAAGGTGAAAAAAGCTTAAAAATGAGCCCAAGAACATTAAAAAACGTTAACTATTTCGGAAGTTATTTAGAATTTAAGAAAACGTTGAAATTTACACTATTTTTGCAATATCTACTTCAAAACTAGATAAATTGGCTTCACCCTGGGCTTATTTTAAACATAATTTCGAAAACTATCAATGTTTTAAAGAGACATTTTTTCAGCTCGGGTAATTAAAGCGATAAATATAACAACAAAAAACGACTTTTCTAAATGAGTCCAAACTTTTGCAGGGCAGTGTATATGGAATGGAAGCTTCTAATGTGCCCCCTAAGGGTTTACATTTTTCTCGCAACTTCTTCCCTATTCCTGTACACGCACCGTACACAGTTGGTTGTGGAAGCGAGACCTACAGTTTAAGGTGGGTTCTGAACCTCCAGAATGCGAGACGGGGATCGAACCCACAAGACTACGTAGTGGGTCCAAAGCCTACTCTTTAGCCCCCACGACCATCATCCCACTTAATCTCATATATATATCGTGAGGATATATCGGAGAAGTCCGACCTCTGGGCCATCAATTTTTCAGTTTATGTTGCTACGAGATCTTTGGCTGATTCAAATCGGAGGCTAAAACCGACGATTGTTCAAAACATCAAAAAACGCATGCATCAACTGAACAAGAAGATTAAATGGGCAAGACAGAATGCGTCCCGTGTTCAGTGTGTGATTGACTTTATAATATTTGATAGACCTTTCACGGAAAGTGTTCGAAAGGTCGCTTAAGAACTGAAGTAATTCAATTGCACACTAAACAAGTCACAACTGCTGACAATTAAGTACTATTGGAAGAGAGGTATACAAGATCCCGAAAACACTGAAGTTGAAAGAAGATACGGATAGTATCAACCACTTCAAGGAATTTTGTGACAACATTATAAGATCTGAGGAGGAATGTCCAGCAATTATTACTGGAGAAGTGAAAAAAGAACTGAGAGGTTTGAAGAAATTTTTCACTACAGGACCAGATGGTATCAAGAATTCATGGTGGAAGAAGTTTACTTGTACACATCAACATCTAGCGCCCGCATATTCACCTCATATTTAAAGTGTAGCAGGATGCCGAGAGAACTTGCTAATTGATAGGTGCGTCTGCAAAGACGCAGCAGCCGATCAACGCGTCCTGTCGAAGGCCTGAATTGACTACCAGAAAGCTTCAGATTCAACCTCTAATAGACTTATCATCTGTCCGTTGGAAAACATGAAGGTTCATCCACATATAGTGAAATGCATAGAGATATTAAAACCCCTTTTCGGAAACTAGATTTACTATATCATCTGCAAAATATCGAAGGACCATGAACAACGTCACCTTCCATAGGGGCGTCTTTCAGGGTGACACCATGAGTCTTCTGCTTTTTTCATCACCCTTCTGGCGCTTATCTCTCGCACTACGAAATTCTTCTGGATACCTCTGTGGCGAAAATAATCATCGCGATTATAAGATAAATCATGTATTCTATATAAATGATCTAAAGATCTATGCTTCTAGTAAAAGCAAACTTCAGAGTTCTTTAAATATCATCAAGCAGTAAACAGGGGAGATTTGTATGAACTTTGAATTGGATGAATGTGCAAAAATTCAGCTGCAGAAGGAAAAGATTATTGGAGTTCGCAAGGACCCTGAGCTTGTAGATATAAAAATGTAAGAAATTTAAATTACATTGAAATTCAAATTGAAAATCCTATTTAACGTTTAATAATCAAATTGATGCAAACTCCTGTTAAAAACAAGAATCCAAAGACCAAATTTGGACCACAACGAATAAACATAAACAAAAAATTCTATTGTAATCTAAAAAAAACATTTCGTACCAAAGTAAAAAAGAGGGAAAAAATGTGAAGGAGCCAACCACAACCCCTTCCTTCTCTTTTTCTTTCTTTTGCCTTTTTTATTTTTATTATTATCCAATTACAATAAAATAACATTAAAAATGCAAATTAAAAATAAATAAAATTGCATTACCAACATTTCGGTACTCGTACAGTACCCTTATCAAGGCAAGAAAAATTTAAATGGTAGAAATTGACAGCACCCGCGAACGGGTGCTCTCTCTTTGATACGTGAGACTCGAATGAGGGTCAGTAGGCCAATCTGTTGTAAAAACAATATAAACATCTATTACAATCTGTCATAACTTTTGTTCAACTTATTTAAATCGGTTTTTAAATTAATAGATAAATTGTTTTGTCTTTTCATATAAAGCAATTTCATGAATTCTCTCTTTCTCTCATTATTCTGAATATGCAAAATTTGAACATTATCCCAGTCAAAATCATGGTCAATATGAACAAATGCTTTTGTATGTCTGGTAAGAACACACTTGTAACAGCGTATACTCGGAAACATTGCAATGACATCCAAAGAAATCATTACATAGTCATCCGGAACCCTTTCTTTGAATAATACTTTTTTTTGAAATTCCCAGCTATTTTTGACATTATGTTCAGAAGTTGTAATAGAGTCCTTGAGAATCAAATTGAAATTTTGTTCTAAAAATTTTGTGGGAGTATTAATAGTTAAAATAACTATTCTTACGGGATAGCCATCTTGTTGAGTTTGTCTTAAACCATAACATCTTGCAAGAACTGTGTCTTCAGTGTTAATATCAGCCCATCTTATATCCTTTCCCAGAAGTCCTTTCATGGTCCAATTATCAAGCATCTTAAAAATGTCTCTTTTTGATTTTTTAGCGGATCTTTATGCAATAATTCAAAATTATTATGATTAGAAAGCAAATTCTACATATCCAAATTTTTTTTTCAGATTACAATAGAATTTTTTGTTTATGTTTATTCGTTGTAGTCCAAATTTGGTCGTTAGATTCTTGTTTTTAACAAGAGTTTGCATGAAATTATGGATCTTTAAAGCATCAGATTCTCCTCAATGAAAAATTTTTAAACAGTGATGTTAAACATGATAACCAACTTTCTAATTTGATTCATGAGCAAACTAATGTTCAAGAGCAAAATTTAAATTTACATACGATTTTTGAAGACGGAGGTAAAGATCTTTGGTTTGCGAATTTGACAAATATTGGAATTCCTGACCCAGTTACAGATATTCTCAGATTAGGTCAAGGTTTTAGTAACCATGTGATAAAAAGAAAGGCAAAACAAGTGATGGAAATAGTAAAAGATGTTGAATCAAATATACACAAAATTCCGTTTTTAGATTAGCAGCATTTCCGAAACAATGTGTTAAAAATGTCAAAGAGCTTTGTTGAGTAAAATAGTTTGCATATCAGTAATATTGAGCATAATATTTCCAAAGGTTTCATGATGACGAAAGAGTTTCTTAAAAACAACCCTGATATGGTTTGCATGAATGCTGATAAAGGCAGTATTACTGTTTGCATGGAAAAATCGGATTATATTAGGGATATGGAGAATTTGCTGTCTAATCATGATAATTTTAAATTATTGCATGAAAATCTGCTAAAAAAATTAAAAAGAGACATTTTTAAGATGCTTGATAATTGGACAATAAAAGGACTTCTGGGAAAGGATATAAGATGGACTGATATTAACACTGAAGACACAGTTCTTGCAAGATGTTATGGTTTAAGACAAATTCAACAAGATGGCTATCCCTTAAGAATAGTTATTTTAACTATTAATACTCCCACAAAATTTTTAGAACAGAATTTCAATTTGATTCTCAAGGACTCTGTTACAACTTCTGAATATAATGTTAAAAATAGCTGAGAATTTCAAAAAAGTATTATTTAAAAAATGGTTCCAGATGACCATGTAATGATTTCTTTGGATGTTATTGCAATTTTTCCGGGTATACCCCTTGAATTAGTTAAACAGGCGATTTTAAATAGACGAGATAATGTAAAAACTCGTACTCGATTATGTCAAAAAGATTTTATCGAAGGTATAGTTTCTATTATAGAGTCAACTTAATTTAAAATATAATGTATCTTTTTATATACAGAGGTCTGGTACTCCCATAGGTTCGGTCATTTCTGTGATTTTAGCAGAAATAGTGATGGAAGATTTGGAGTTTTTTTTGGGCAATTAGATTTTGTTTTGTCTTTTTTGTTTTCGGTTTATCAACGATAGATTATTATGTGTTCCTCTAGAAAAGTTGCAGATGGTCATTGATACTTTTAACAGTTTTCATCCATAACTTTAATTCACTCACGAAATAGAACAGAATAACAGAATCAGTTTTTTGGATAGAGGAGTAATTAAGGGTTGGGATGGTAATATTATTACCAATCGGTATAGAAAAATGAAATATTCTGGTAGAATTTTAAATTTCCTTTCTACTCATCCCTGTTAAAACAAAATTGCAGTAAATATGAACTTAGTTCACAGAGCTCTCGGTTTGTCCCATTTTTCATTTCACACAAGAAATTTGAATATTTTTAGGAATATCCTTTTTCTGAATCATTATCCACAAAAGTTAATTGAGAAACACTTTGCAATTAGAGTTCAACTAATCAAAAACAAACAGAGTAATAATTTGCTTGCAGATAATCAGAAAGAGTTATAGTAATATAGTTAGTTTAATACCTTTGATCTTCCATTTTTTGGTCAAATTTCTAACACCATTGAACATATCTTAAAAAAAAATTTGTATTCATACAATTTTCCGTATACCATTTAAAATGGATTCAGTGATACATTTTTGCAAAGATCTTTTGGATGATTTTGAAAAGGGTGGTGTTTTTTATAAGATCATTTGCAGGATCTGTAAGATGAATTACGTGGGACAGACTGTCAGAATTCTTAACACTAGAGTAGAGGAACACAAACGTGATGTTCTTTTGTGACGCTGTTACAAGAGTGTTCTTGCCAGATATACAAAAGCCTTTGTTGATGTTGACCATGAGTTTGGTTGGGATAATGTTCAAATTTTGCATAGTGAAAGTAATGAGAGAAAGAGAGAATTCATGGAAATGCTTTATATTAAAAGACGAATAAATTTATCTATTAATTTAAAAACTGATTTTGATAAAAAAGTCGAAAGAAAAAAAAGGAGAAGGAAGGGGATGTGGTTGGCTGCCTTTTCATTTTTTCCCCTTTTTTATTTTTGTTAGAAAATTTTTTTTCAGATTACAATAGAATTTTTTGTTTATGTTTATTCGTTGTGGTCCAAATTTAGTCTTTGGATTCTTATTTTTAACAGGAGTTTGCTTTAACTTGTAGATATAAGTGTTATTAGACATCTTGACACTGGAGATACCTATTCATACCTGAGCATGCCTTAGAGTCGCGTTAAGAACGTAAAATCAGTGAAGGAATCTCGGCGAAGCAGATACAAGCATCTGGTTCGGAAGATTTGTTCTTCAAATATTTTGGTGTTAAACAAGGTATCTGTGACTCACATGCTTGCCGTCCCGGTTCTACTCTACTCGTTTAAGGCGGTACAATGGATGAAGAACGAGCTTAAGGCTCTTAATATTGCCACACGTAAGATCATGCATATGCAGAAGAGCTTGCATATAAATTTGTCTGTTTCGCGACTACACACTTCACGCCATCAAGGCGGACGCCGACTGATGAATCTCCAGTGTCTATAATCGAATTGTTCTAGGTACAGCTTACATTGTTGCAAATGGTAGAGATCTTTTCATAAAATGGCCAGGACCCACAAGAAAATTGGCAATGGAGCGTACCTTTACAAAACCGCAGAGCAGGCGAACGAGACCCTTGGCCTGAATTACAACATTATAAGTAGGAAAAGTGGATCACTGCTTCTGGATGCTTCTTTTCTAAAAGAGCACGCTCAGTACGTAGAGCACATACTATCTGGGTAGACTACACATGCAAGAACTACGTATATCTACAGACATAACGCGGCCCTAAGAGTTCACACTCGAGGCCTGACATGTTTCTCTAAGACTAGGAAAAAAGAACAATATTCGTCATTAAATTTTTGGCTCCGGTCGACTACAACATCACTGCTAAGGGCAAGGATAAGGAGGAGAGGTATGGATATATTTAACGCTAGCTGCAGCGACTGTAGCCAAAATATTCGGTTAAAGTAATTTTCCTTGTGATCGGGGCTTTCAGAAGTGCGAATCTATCATTTGTTCGTAACCATAAGAATATACCAGCGTGCCAAAGATATGCCAAGACATTTGCGAGATGGATGGAGAAAACTGTCCTCTTTGGTTCGCTTCGTGCCCAGAAGACACACGAGTGTTTCGCCGACTTGTCGTTGTGATTTCGTCGTGCTCTGTAATCATCCATCTTGCGGTCGTAAGACGTGGTTATAAGTGTGATTTATCGCGGTTCAACTGGAAGCCGGTGTCATTTTTAGACGACACCCACACACACATACAGGGCGACCAAAAAGTATCTGGCCCCCTCCTCCTATCAGCGAAAATAAGCGTTTTCGAGAGAAATGTTTCAGACAAAAATTTTAGGGTTTTGTACGAGGATCTAAGTGGTAACCTCGAAACTGAACTTGGCGTTGACCTTTAAGGCTATTTCAAGGTCAACTATTATTTTCTAAATTGAAACCCTTATTTTTGACACCGCCAATTGAAAGAACGCAAAATTTTACTACGGCAAGATTCATCGCAGGTCTCATTATTCCAAAAAAAAACCCTATGTGGATCCGTTGCGCTAAGGCGGAATGGTCTCATAAGACCACAAACAAAAGTTCGTATGTAGGTTTGTATGTAGATCCAGCCACGTAAGGCGAGATGGTTTCATCTGACCAAAAACAAAAGTTCGTATGTGGATCCGACCAGCTGAAGCGAGATCTATAGTAGGTCACATTACACAAAAAAGGATTGTATGTGACCAGTTTACAGCAAATTTTCAAATTGCTGTCCATGCATAGCTTGGTCATGTGCCAATCTGTTATAAACCCCTCCAACTGCGTTACGGTACATTTCCGGTTGTATAATCCGCATCTGCTGTAATATTCTTCGGCGTAAATCATTTTTTTGTTCCTTTTAAATTTCGAGTCTTTATTACAATCAGTTTTTACCTCTTTTTATTTTTATTTATTTTTCTCTCTCGAATATAAAATTTAAGTCGAGTTTCTTAGCATTCAGACATTCTTAGGAGTCATCTAGGATCCCGGATTTTCCAGAATCGAGGGTGTTATAGATTACCTTTAGTGACTGACAGGTTCGTAGAGTGTCCGCCGGAGTTTTACTATTAGTGCGGCACTTTCAGAAAATCTGGCGGATGATCCATATCTCGTTTTTCGGTAGTGCGTGGCGCGATCGCGATTTTCTTGCCCGTTCGTTCGCTTAGGATTGGCGGTTGAAGGTCGCCGGACTGTCCACCGAACGACCTAAGAAACGGCTCGATTCGTGAGTTATTACCCAGTGGTTGTGACCTTCGAACGAGTTTATTGCGTTTTTCTTCATTCGGGTACAGTCCGCGATACCTTTCGGCTTTTATCGCTTCGCGCGGACCCTTTGGTTTTGAGCTTATCCCTTCAATCGCGATGTCGAATTTTTTTAGCCTTTTATGTTTGAAAGCAAATTTCGAAAGTCCGGACAGGGAGCTTTCGCTCATACCGGTAGGGAGTTCACCCGGGAGTTCTCCCCCTCCCCACGCAAGGTCACGGTTAGACGTGCCTTATTTTAAATAATCAAGATTTTCCCTTAACGTTTGACAATACCTTCCCCCTCAAAAAGGAATTTTAATTTCTTCGAATCCACATTGATAACCGGAACCTTATCAATTTCGGGTACGGCAGTCATTCTCGACTAGCGGCGTTTCGCCCCGGATAGGCTTCTGTGGACTCGTCAGTGTGGTTGATTACAAGTGAACCCTACTACAGACGCCTTGGATTATTTTGGTTCTCCAGTCACCCATCCAACCAGCATCCGCGACAAAATGTGCTAAACTTTGGTGATCAGAAGTCAGTTCACACTGGCCAGTTGATATTGAGAGAACTTAAATTTCTCGAATCTCCATTAATAACCCCGAACAGTTATCAAGGTCACCATTCAGATCCTCGTCTAAAACCGTAAAACTTTTGTCTGAAAATGTTTTCTCGAATACGCATATTATC
>NC_046660.1:121455212-121460161 GCF_010883055.1 Belonocnema kinseyi | reverse complement strand
TGATGACCCTGTAAATATAAGACATTTCACATTCTGAATTCAGGTTTTCAGGTTTTCACCTTGCGGTTTGGTCGACAAACCTGCCACACCTGAGTTAGCACCGCACACCCTCTCGCAGGTCCTCATACACTTACTCGCGGCACGGCGTCAATTCTCGGAATGTCTGAATCCGAGAGGTCTGGATTCCGAGTCAGTGCCTAGCCACAAAAATATGCCTATTTGTTAGTTTTGCTGTAGAATTATTTTTCAGCTCGCGAGAATGTACTTAAGATTATCGTCAAAGTAATGTTAAAGTGTACCACTGCAAGTCACCCTAGAGATTCAACTGCGAGGTCTCTACATGCCACTAATTCACTCTTCGTTTCTGTTATTTCTACGCGTTTCTAACTAGAGACCTATACCCTAAAACTTTATTACTTGAGACTTGAGTTCTTATTGTTCTTTCACTCCCATTGGGGTCAGTTTGTATTGCGAGTCACCAAGAAAAGTCGACTCGGTGTGGTTTATTGTTGAAGCGGACCTGAAGTCGTAAATTATTGCAATTTTGGTAAAATTCTCCTAGTTTTAAAATTGTTCCATAATATTGATAAAATATGAAAAGTTGACAAAATAAGTTTTTAAAGAAGCAATGCCAATAAGGACGTTTTTTTTAACCTTATCCTATTGGGCTCAAATTACGTAAAATTGTTCCTTTGATTGGGAATCACAAAGCCCTGAAACGATGTTCCGAATTAAGTTACTTGACAGATACTTTAACATTTAACCCTGTTATAAGTCTACCCCATTCACCAAACTTGCTCAATAACAGTGTGTGTATATAATGTATAAGATATAGCAAAGCAATGATTCTAGGCGTTTGTCTACGCAATAAAATTCACCAAAATCTTTTACCATAACACGATCATTAAGAAAGAAGTAAATTTAAATAAATGTTTTCGATCTTTCCTCTGCTCAATTCTTCAAGATATTGTAATTTTCACGTATTACAAATTTAATGCAGCTTGCAAGTTTAAGCGCGCGTCTGTTGAAACCCGCGCTTCGCGCTCGAGGAGATATTTATCTCGCGCTTCGCAGTCGATAACATATATACTTCGCGCTACGTGCTCGGTGTTTGTATTTCCTCCACATTTGTACACAGATCTTTTAAGATTGAAGGTCAAGCATCGACAAATGTAAATTAGTGATCCTGTATTAGATCACGCATCTCGTACTTCGCCCTCTGTATTGTCCTCAGTGCGAACTTTTCTACATTAGGTTCAACTCTATTATATCCAAGGAATATTATATTTATTCATATACCTAGGTCTGAGACTACTTATTCAGATATTGAAAAATTATGTATAAATTTTATTTTGTATGGTTACTTTTAATGTCTTTTCCTTCTTTTGTACTAATTTTTATTTTCAGCTAACAGAACGCTTAATTTTCAATTCAATACTTTAAGCAGTGCTTGAGAAATGAATTGAATCATTGTCAGACTTAGCACTTACAATTTGTTTCTTAGATGCAGATGGTACATATTTATTTTCCTCGTCATCGCTCTCTCTGATGAGTCCCAATAACAGAGTATCGACATTCATGTCACACTTTATAGAAATCATTCAAGTTAGCACCATACATCAAGATGAAAATCTATAGTAATTCAAGTATCAAAGCAGACAATAAACAATAGGAAAACAATATTTTTATGTTTAGTCACAAGTGATATAAAAGAAGTGCTTTAATATTACAACAAAGAACTGGAGACCGGTATCCACTGTTATGATAAACGACAAATAATTAACCAGCTAAGATAATACACTCAAAGTGTAAAAAACATTCATATCATAGACGATATAAAAGTTATACTTCACGAACATAACAAAGAACATGAGACTAATGCGCAACTGTCGCTCTGGAGATAAATAATTCACGATCAAATAAGATGGTATACTACACAGAAAAAAAAGATTTTCATGTAGCTTCACTGATAAAACAGAAAATAGAAGAATAATATTCCTCTTTCTGCAATTCAACAAAAATCATACAGATAAACGAAAGAAGAGTTTCATATCACCGGCGAAATAAAACTATTGGCTCACTGAATGAACAAAGAACTGAAGAGACTGATGTTGAACTCTCACAATGGACAAAAAAAATTGGCTGTTAACTAATGTCAAAAATACAGGAAGCGAAGGAATAATATACAAAAATCAAAATTCATAAGAAATGATCAACAATTTAACAAGAATGGTGCAGATGGGGGCAAAAATACACTTGAAAATAAAGAAAGGCAACAGAGGTGCAGTGAACTATCACTTAAGTTGGCCTTCACTTAAGTTCAATTTCGGATAAGCTGACTGGCAACGTTCACATAAGTTGAGTAAGCAGTCCCCCACCACAAACACTGTGAGACAGAGATCAGATGATCTGTCAAGTGCATGTTTGCGCGCGATGGTTAGGGAGAGTTCGGAAATGCCGATAGAAAGAGAAACCACGGCTAAAGAGAGAGAGCAAGCAGCAGTATTATCCTTGATGGTGGGGACTCGTGACTCCCTGCCCAAGCTGTGGTCACAAATATAGGCAACCGTGAAGTCACATACTTTGATCCTGTTATGCGGGCTCGTTAGATGGTTCTGTAGTATTTTCCCCCGCTACACGTCGCTTAGGGGCAGAAGTTTGATCTATCTCTCTTACTCCTTCCTTGTTTTCCGAACGTCAGCACATGTGAAACCTAACCCATTAAGAACTGTTTAAGAACTGATATCTAATTTGTTGTCATCATTTTCGACCTGGTGATTATCGTTGCAGTACACAACTGAAAACTAAAAGAGGGAGCGGTACCTTCTGTATTATTACCATAAAAATAGTAATATTTTGAGAAAGGAACTTGCCGATAAGAAAATTGATGTTGGAAATGATTACAAAATTAAAGTAAAAACTGGTTTCAAACATACTTCCATCATCTTTCGTTTCTCTTTAAAACACGTTTTTATGACAAACCCAATAGACAAACAAGCAGAAATATATAAATAATTATTCCAGTAATTATTTATGTATTTTTATTTGTTTTTCTATTGGGTTTTTCCATTTATTAAGTTTTTTAATTACATTATCTACAAATCATCTGGATATAACCTCAAGTATCTACTATCTTATCTTAAAAGCCTGCGGACTCGTTTGATGGCACCACCGTCGATGATAGGTTTACACTTCTAAGGCAGAGTGACTACAGCCTGTCCCCACCTTGAGTTAACTTAACTGAATGTTTACGTTTTCGCGCGCTCAACTTAAGTGAAATTTCACTGTATCACTAATATCCAGACAGAAAAAGCGCTTTAAAAAGTGATAAAACAATTTCAAATATGCGGCATTATTTTTTAAGTAACCCCACCTAAAAATTTTACATTTTCAGATTAGTTTTATACTGGGTAAAGTTATTGCTCTATTGGATAGCATGCCTCATACCAAATTTTAGGTGCGTCGAAAAATTACATTGCGCATGCGCGAAGGTGAAGGTTTGGACTATAGCTCGCGCACCGTAGCACAGTGTAACCAAAAGCACTTTCTGTGGACAAAAGTCTGTCTACAATCCAATTTTCAATGGATTTGGGCGTTTGTTTAATGTCCGTAAGGCTTTCGGGTATATCGAGTCTGTGAGAGAATTTCGATTTCACCAAACCAAAATTTTTTATTTAACAACAAAATAAACAATACTTTGTCCTAAATTTTTAGATATATCTTTTTCTTAAGGTCTGCGAATATTCTAAAGAAGAGCCTCAGTCACTTTAATTACTATTTAGAAATAGTTTTCAGTAGTTTAGAGCAAGAAAACAATTTTTTTGTTATTTCTAAACAAACTAATGAACAAAGGCCATTTCTGAGATTCGAAATGATTAGTTGTTTAAAATTCACAGTTTTTATATAGAATATGAGAAAATGTATGCCTAATTATGGTTATTTAAAAATATCGGCTGCTTGGAATCATTATAAAAACAATTTTTATAAACAAATACACCGTTTTCGTATGTTACAATGAATACGCTCCATTTTTGTTTACATAATCGACAAATATTGTCTTGCCCATAATTCCTGGCTGTCATTTTTTCAAGTTAACAACAACTAGTAATTATTTAAACAATATTTATAAACATTTTTCCTTGCAAAATGAACAAAAAATATATTTCCAATTACTCTTTGCTTTGATACTTTGCCAAATAATAATAAAAGTTAATTATTTAAACAATTTTTATAAGCACATTTTTTTTGGGTCCTTTTTGCAGAAATTGCCTTTTTTGTTAAGTAAGTTAGAAATGTCTTGTCAATGACTCCTTGTTACCTTGTTTGTCCAATTAACAAGAACTTTTCATTATTTGAACAATATTTATGTAGAAATGCACAGTTTACGCATTTTTTAAATGAAAAGTCTCCATTTTCTTTGCGGAATAAACAATAAATGTCTTGTTCATTATGTTCGGTAATAAAACATTAGGACCAAAAGCAGTTCAACTTTTAAGGAACACTCATGATATTTTATGGAATAAATTATTCGTATCATCGGTTGTTCTCAAGATACGATTTCCAATAAATACAAAATTTGATAACATTATAACTAAAAACCTATGTCACCTTTGATTAATACATGTAATGACCTTCGTTTTTTTAGCTCACTCCGAAAATAATTTATCATTGAAAAATGGTCAAACTGTGAATTTGTTTATAAATACTATGTAAACAATCAACAATTTTTCCTAATTAGAAAATGCGACAAGAAGGAATAATTAGCAAGACATTAATTGTTGATTCCGCAAAAAAAATAATACTTTTGATAGAAAAAACTCACTTGTTTCGGCAATCCGCTTTCCGTTCACATTCCGTGCGTAGATATTAATAAAATATTAATGAACATAATTGATGTATAAAATATATACATGTTCAATATATAAACTTTCTGAATAAGTTAACAAATT
>NC_046660.1:121448357-121455112 GCF_010883055.1 Belonocnema kinseyi | reverse complement strand
CATCTTACAGGTCTCAGCTATCTCACGCACTTTTAATCTGCGGTCTTCCAGCACTATTTGATGGATTTTTTCGATCGTACCTGGAGTTGTGACCTCAATAGGCCGTCCTGAGCGAGGCTCATCAGAGGTGCTCACACGACCCTTTTTAAACTCGGAAACCCACAGCTTAATGGTTGAATATGATGGGGAGTATGTCCCCAGTGTTGAGTCCATCTCTTCTTTGACGCTCTGAAATATACAAAGCTGCGAGGAGGATCATGGATAAGTTTGAGACGAAAAATTCTGAATGGCTGTATTCCGAATTTCCAGTTTTATTGACCATGAAAACTGAGCGAGAACATTTAACATCTTATCATCTTGGTCGTCCAAGCCTAGAATTTCATGAGAAATCTGATCGCTTAAAGCGGCGGGAATCTGCAAAAATCAGTACTGAACAGTAGCACGATCCGGAGAAACTATTCATGGCTTCATGCTATGCAGCAAATCGAACTGATAAAAAAGATGTGTATACTGTTCTCAAGAAGGTTTCAGGAAACTTGGAGCAACCAAGAAAAGTTAGAAAATTGTTGGAGGCAGCGGAAATTGCAATAAAAAAAAGACTGCGGAAGAAGCTCTTACTTTCCTTCTCGATAATTCCCTAACTAAATCTGTGTACACAAATATACGGTTGGAAAGCTAAAACTGTGGTGTTGATATTTGGCCGTCGTACAATTGTGTTAGAGAAGTTAAGATGCAATGTAGACCACCCGAAGAAAAAATTTCGATTTCGGAGAAAAAAGCAGAGGTAACTCTGCAGGCCTTGTTGAATCACACTTCCAGTAGGATTGTGGAATCGCAAAGGGAAGTCATAATCCAGCATATGCATAATTTGGGTAGTAAGGAAATGGATTTTTCGTTGATGTGTTCGTGGTGTATGGATGCTTGTACTGGTCAATCACCTTACAAGTAATCTTTTAAATCAGCAGAAGACAATGAGAGTCTCAGTGATGAAAGCTTGCTTGTAACTTCTCTCATACCTTTAAGATTGTCCAATGCGGACAATGTTATTCTTTGGAATAACAGAGCGTCTCAATCGCCAACATCTTGTCGCCCATTCAGATACTGCAAACTAAAGAAACCGAGGCAATTGTTTTGAATCAAAAAAAGAACATTGAGAATCAAATTGACAAGCTAGAAACTCATAGAGTTGCATTAGATGATAGACGGAGTATTCGAATCCATTTTTCTTTGTTCTTAACATTGATAGACGGCAAAGTACTGAACATAATAACAGGGACAAAATCCATGCAAACTTGCCCCATCTGTCATTCAACTCCTAAGTTCTTCAATGACCTGTCCAATTAGCTGAAGGACCTATTTCTACCAGACCTGAATTCGTTGATGTATGGACTCAGTCCATGACATGCGTGGATCAGGATACTAGAATGTTGCTTGCACATTTCGTACAGGCTTCCTCTCAAGGTCTGGCAAGTAAGATCTCCTGCTAAAAAAGAAATATTTGCTCAGCAACAAAAAAAAGTTTCAAGAGATTTTGTGGGAAAAGTTGGGTTTGATAGTGGATAAACCAAAACCAGGAGGCTCTGGTACTACGAACGATGGGAATACAGCTCGACGAGCTTTTGGAAATACAGATGAACTTGCAGAACATCTTGGACTTGACTGCGAGTTACTTCGTAATTTCAAAACAATTTTAACCGCTATGTCACAACAGCTCCCGATAAATCCACTTGAGTTTGGAAAACTTTGTGATTCTACTGCTCGAATATACGTAACGTGGAAGAAAGTGGAGGCTTATGTGAACGGTGATATACAGGAGAAGGCAGAGGAGATGGAAAAAATGATTGAAGAAAATAATTAAGAGGTTAGGCTGATAATAGTTGGGGATTTTAATGAGATACCAGGAGACAGAGGAGAAAGTGAATGAGGAGAAGACAGGAAGAGAAAGAAAATCCAAATATAAGGTACTAAATATGGAGGGAAAAAGTTGTTGAAGAGCTTGGAGGGGTTGGGATGGTTTATCTTAAAAGAAAATATAGAGGGAGATGAGAAACGAGAATATACATGCTCAGGAGGTGAAAGGAGAACGTTAATTGATTATGTGAAAGTGGATGATGGGGTAAGAGAGAAGGTAAAAAAAACTATAGGTAGGTGATTATATTGATTCGGATCACTTTCTCTTAATAGTGACATTAGAGGAACAAAAGAGTAATAACAATATGATAGAAGGGGGACAAAGGTAAAAGTGTAGGAAAAGGGGATTGGTGAAGGGAAGAAAAGCAAAAGTTTAGAGAAAAGTTTCGAAATATCAAAATGGAAGAGGTAAATGTGGATGAGGAGATATAAAAAATAATAGGAGAAATGAAAAGAAAATTAGAGTGACTGAAAAAAAATGAAGGGGACATAACAAAGAAAGAAATAGTTAAGGATTTAGAAATAATGAAGGATGGAAAGGCACCTGGTATAGATGAGATTCCGAATGAAGTATGGAAATATGGATGGGAGGAACTAGAGGAGCGGGCATGAATAATGCGTAATAGAGTATTGAGATTAGAATCAGATAGGGTTTAGGAAAGGAATGGGGGTTATGGACAATATATATGTTCTGAATTATCTAGTAAATAAGATGATTAAAGAAAAAAAGGGCCAATGATAGCAAGGTTCGTGGAGATAAAAGCGGCGCTTGACTCTTTAGACGGAGGCGAAATAAAAAAAGTTATGCTAAAATAGGGGATAAAATAAGGATTAATAAAGAGACAATATAGTATTGATGGAAGAGCACGAAGAAGGGATGGATGGCTTAATTACAGGATTAGAGAAATACTTAGATGGGAAAAAGCTGGATTTAAATGTAGAAAAGGCAAAGATCATGAGGTTTCGAAAAGGAGGGGAAAGGAAGAAAGAATAGACGGGGAGATGGAAGGAAATAAAATTAGAAGAAGTAAAAGGGTTTAGATATTTGGGATATATCTTGCAAATGAGTGAAGATCATAGAGCTCATATAACAGAAAAAATAAAAAAAGCAGCAGGGTTAATGAAACAGATATGGGGAACAGGAAAAGAAGTTTACAACAAATTTGAGAAGGAGAATGTGGTTATTTGAAACGTGGGTATGGCCGGTATTGTACCGTACAAACTAAAAAGATACATAAGTGACATTGCCGTTTAGGGTTATTTCCTGAAATTTGGCAATGAAAAAATCGACCTAAGCGGCAATGTCACTTATGTATCTTTTTATTTTGTACGGCAGTATTAGGTTATGGAGCAGAGATATGGGCATGGAAAGAACGGAAAGATATTGAGAGGATAAGTTAAGTATTAGAGCGGGAAAGAGTGCATGGAAATTTAATACGAAGCTGAGGA
Organism: Belonocnema kinseyi; assembly: GCF_010883055.1. Taxonomy (NCBI): domain Eukaryota; kingdom Metazoa; phylum Arthropoda; class Insecta; order Hymenoptera; family Cynipidae; genus Belonocnema; species Belonocnema kinseyi. The sequence continues at coordinate 121,451,752 of NC_046660.1, read as the reverse complement.
AGTGAAGGGGAGGGGAGTTGGCGAGAAAGTGTTTAATGGAGGTAGAAGAGAGGAAAGGGAGGGCGATCGAATTGACGAGATGGGAAGAAGAAAGGAGAGAGTTCTTAAATGGCAGAGAAATAGAAGACGGGACTGGAGTAAACTATGAAGAATTGGAAAAAATGAGAGGGAAAGACAATTAATAGAAAGATGGGGGATGATTGAGCAATCAAAATACAATAAATGGTATAAGATGATAAAAAAAGAAGGAGTAGCAAAGTATTTAGAAAAGGGATGGGGAGAGAGAAGGTGAACCAGAATAGTAAGATTTAGATTGGGAAACGAGGTAAGGGAGGATCAGGAGAAGAATGGATGAAGGAGTTGTAGGGCACTAGAGGAGCGAATGAGAGAGAATAGAAGAATGCATGTACAAAAAAGGCAAATGGATGTATAAGAAAGTTAAAGAAAACGGAAACGGAAGTCGCTTAGATTGGACGCGTAAATATTGTAACTAAGGGTAATGTAAGAGTTAAGTAGACTAAGCTTCGTATGCGTTCTCATGCTTTCTCTCTCTCTCTCTCCCTCACTTGCACTGTCGCTTTCGTTCGCTTACTCGTTTGCTAATAAGTCCTAAATTGTGCTATCACAGGAAATAGAGCCTGTTCGTGGAAGAGTGGTTAAAATGTGCATTTATTTATAAAAAAAATATTTTTTAGTCATTTTAACAAAGTTACACCTGGGAGTCACTAAAGATACATTTTTAGTGGGTTACAACGACTAATTGGCCCTATTAATGAAACAATGTTAAAAATGTGAATTTGCGTATGAACATTGTTTATATGATTACCAGTTGTTTTTTAATTGGGAAAAAATGTCAGCCGGGAGTCATTCGCAAGACATTTTTGGTCGATTCTGCACAAAAAAAATGGAGCCTATCCATTGCGACACACGAAAACTGTGTTTTTGTTCATAAAAATTGTTTTAATAATGTTGGGAAGCAGCAGATATTTTAAAATGATCATAATGCGGCATACATTCCTCTCATATTCTATATAAAAACTGTCAATTTTAAAGAACTTATCATTGCGAATCACAAAAAATGGCTTTTGTTCATTAATTTGTTTAAAACATTATAAAGAATTTTTTTCTTACCCTAACTTGCTCAGAACTAGAGATGGGACGAGCATTAATTCATCTACAGCTTGCCCTCTGGCAGACAGGTCCTCCTGCTTGATGGAATCGAGTTTTCAACTTCGGCTCCTGCTACCTTCGTTCGCCGGAAGAAGCAGTAGACAGTAACTTCGACCGGATTTCTACTGCGTTTTTTATCCTACTTCAAACTCCAGCGTCAATTACCTGAATCCCTGAACTCGTTTTTTCTGCGTCTTCTGTCTCTTTTTTTCGAACGCCTTATTTACTTTTTCTATTGAGTTCAGAATTCAATTTCAGCAATTCAATATTGAGAATATGAAAAATGAAAAATTTTTTAAGATCGAAATTATATTTACTTTAATTAATTGAAATTTAATTTAAATCGATTTCAAAGAAAATCAGATTTTTAAAACTGTCTAATAACAAAATTATATTTACTTTTAATTTTCGAGATGATTTGTAAAAGAAATAAAAATTATTTATTTTATTCAGATAATAAAATAACATAAGAGACATGAGTGTCGTGAATCGCATATTTGATTTTCTGAATAATTATCTCAATGTTTTCTTCAAGTTTATTTTTTATAGTAGCGAAGTGAGATTCACATACAACTTACAGGTGTGTCTTTCTCTATAAGAATTGTGCTAAAAGTGCTGTCGCTTCGCATTTTCAACAAAATAAATAATTTTCTTATATACTAGTTATAAACAGTTTAAAAAGATGAAATTTAGACAAGAAATTTAAACAGAAATTACAAAATTTCAACAAATAAAGATTTTTCACTCATGACAAAAATAAAAGTTTTTAAACAGATACAAACGTCTCATCTGACAGATTTGGTATTCTGAACTGTCGGCGAGGAACAAAGTATCTGCAACAAACATGTTTGCCGTCCCGGTAGTACTCAATTCATTTAGAGTAGCTCCATGGACGAAGAACGAGCTCAGATCCCTTGATGTCGGGACAAGAAAGGTTATGCACATGAACAAAAGCATGCATCTTAAGTCTTCCATTCCGCGACTGTACATTTCACGCCGTCAAGGGGGTCGCGGAATATTGAGTCTTGAATGTCTTCACAACAGGATTATTCTGGGTACAGCACATAGAGTTACAAATGGAAGAGACCCTCTTCTTAAAATGGTCAGGAATCACGAAGAAGTGGGAAAAGGAGCGTTTCTGTACAAAGCAGCGAAAGAGGCTGCTGAAACACTCGGACTTGACTTCAGTATTAGGGGTGAGCAAAATGCATGAAATCTTATCTATCTTGAGTACTCACTCCTGAAAGCCCGGATTAGGAAAGCACAAGAGAAAAACTTTCGTGAACAGCTACTCGATAAGAGGATGCACGGTATCTTCCACAGAAATGTGAAGGATCAGTCAATGTCTTGTGAGCTAACGTTTGCTTTCCTTAAATAGTCCGGAATGAAGTCTGGTACGGGTGGTTTCATTTTTGCATGCCAAGACGGTGTCATTTCCACCTTAACATACCGTCGCCACATTTTGAGCCAAGGCATTCCTGATGATAGCTGCAGGGCGTGCCATGCACACCTCGAGCATTTAGCTCACATACTATCTAGTTGTCCAACTCACGCTAGAACGACCTACATTCAAAGGCACAATGCGGCACTAAGAGTGTTTTATTACCATCTCTGTCACTCTTACGGCATTAACCTTAATATCGCTCCTCTAAATGCTCCTAGGGAAATCGACTCAATTGTCGATAATGGGAAGTGACGCATATACTGGAACTTTATATTCTCGACAATTGTTTCTGTTGCTCACTCGAGACCTGACATGGTTCTTCTTGACTTCGAAAAGCGAACCATGTTCGTTATCGAATTTTCGGCACCAGCTTACAAAAAAATCATAGCCAAGCAGAATGAAAAGAAAGAGAGGTATCGAGACCTTATAAGGGAGTTGCAACGATTGTACCCGGAATATTCTGTTAAACTAATCGTCCTTATCATCGGCGCTCTTGGAGTTGCCAAGCTTTCACTTGCTAATGGCCTAAAAAGCATCCCTGCGTGTCAACAATATGCCAAAACACTTGCGGTAAAAATGCAAAATGCGGTTGTCCCTGGGTCGCTCCGTGTTTTTAGGATGCACAAGGCGTTTGCAGGCTCGTCGTATTGATTCCGTTACAGACTGTAACCACCTATCTCACGGTCGTGAGATGTGGTTGTGGCTGAAATTTTACCGCGATTTCGCTGGAAGCGGGTGCAATTTTTCAGATTAGCACCCGCTCCCGGCGAAATCTTGCGGT
>NC_046660.1:121426276-121448257 GCF_010883055.1 Belonocnema kinseyi | reverse complement strand
ATATGTCAAGAAAACCTGTTAAATGGAATCTTATACCAAATATCATTCAAATTCAAATAGTCTAATATTATAGTCTGACTCTAATATTATAGTCTACAAAAAGTGCCTTTGACTACGCTGTGCGTAGGCTTTAAATGCCTGTATCTATTATCTACTATAGGAAAATTCCTTCTATATGAGATCATTGGATTTCTATTTTTACGAAATTTTCGATATTATTATTCATTATTATTATTAACATTCTGGGTTGAGACCGTGTTAGCCCCTGACGCTTAGGTGATCCCGTTGCGTCCCGTTATAAGCCTTAAACGTGGCTCCAAAGCCCTCTCTATAGGGAGAGGACCGCAGCCACGCTGTTGTCTGATATTTCAGACTCATTGATGCAGTAACTGCCTGTGAGTGTTACAGGTTTCACCGCAATCGCAGGGCAGTAACAGAGAATATAAGTAGAAGTATCATTATCCTTCCGCATAGACGACAGAAGGGACTTTCGTCAAGCCCTATTTCTAGGCTGTCCGATATCTCATTGCCCCTGATGCCACTGTGTCCAGGGATCCAGAGCAGAGTGCCTCGGCTTTCTGTCGCTAGCTTTTTTAGTGCCTCAAAGCACTCACATACTAGTAGCGAGGTGGTGTTTGTTCCATTCAGGGCCATTATAGCAGCCCTGGTTTCTGAGCAGATGCGAATGTTTCTTTTATTGCCCTACTTCATTGCCTTATAGGCGCAATAAGACATGGCCATAATCTCAGATTGTAGAACTGTTGCGCAGGAACCTATCGCAATTGTGAAGCCCACTCCGTACCTTCTACGATATACATCTGCTCCAGCGTTCTCCTTTTTCCTGAAGCCTTATGTGAACCATTTGTTTTTATGACTGGGCAGGTTTGCCTCACCGTTAGCCCATTCCTCTTTCATGGATAGGCTAACTCGATACTTCTTGCCGAGAAAGTAGCCTGGGTGTCGCCTTCAAGGCGCCAGTGATACCTCTCAGAATCAGTCCCCTGATCCATGTCAGTCGATACTTCATAGTAGGCATTTCGACCCAGCTCCACCAATAGACTACCGCATAGGTTAGCCTGGATTGCAGGATCGTTGTCTAGATCCACATAAGTGTATCCGGTTTTAATCCCCAGCTTTTCCCTATGGCTTTTCTACAGAGCCTAAGAGTCGCCACTAGCTTTTTGCACTTGTTTTCAAGGTGCTCGTATTATTACAGCTTCTTATCCAGAATGATTCCTAGATATTTGGCTTGCCCTTTAATTTCCAGTTTTTCCCTAGCCAATTTCAATGTACTCGTGTTTCTCCACTTGTACCATCTGGTGAATTCAACTGCATCCATCCTACTCGGATTGACTGATACTCAAGTGCTCTTATACCATGAATCTACTATTTTTAGTGTTTGCTGCATTAGCAAGGGTGATAAAACACCTCCCTGGAGGCATCCTGAGTCAACGGTTTCACATAAAGTGGTATCACCCTCAGTCGGGGTTAGGTTCCTGCTGGCCGACGTATAACAAGTCCATTACACGACTGCAGTAGGCACACCCTGTGCTATCATGGTCGCCCTGATCACTTCTCCAAAAGTGTAGTTAAAGGCTCCTTGGATGTCCATGAAGTTTCCAATCGCGAGGCCTGTCTGCTTCAGTTATCCTTCAATTAGGTTAACTGCTGTGCTTAGGGCCATCTCAGTCAAGTGACTAGCCCTATAGGCGTGTTGTTGTTAGCGAAGAGGACTACTTGACATGCCCTTATAGTTGATATATCTTTCCACGAGTCTTTCCACTGTTTTTATTAGAAAAGATGTGAGGCTTATGGGTCGGAAATCCTTGGGGGAAGAATAACTGATCCGGCCTGCTTTTGGAATGAAGACATCTGTCGTACCCCTCAATGCCGCCGGAACATAAGCTAACCTCAGACTAGCCCTAGTAAGTCATACAATTAGCACAATGATGATCTCACCAGCCCTCTGTAAGAGGACTGGATCATCATCATGCGGTCCAGGAGACTTGTAAGGACAGAAGAACTTCAGGGGCCACCTGAACCTGGCTGAGGTAGCAATCTCGTTGGCTAGCCGCCGTTCCAGGCCAAGTTGGCCCACAGGCGGCTCTGATTGCCTCGGAGGTATCGTCCCCTCTTCTCCTAACTTTGTGAAGCCCGGAAAATGTGCCTTCATCAGGTGAGCTAAGGTATCCCCGTCAGACTCTGAGTATCCCCCGCCGGGCAATTTCAGAGTGCTGAGAATAGCATCCGGATTTTGAGAAAGCAGCTTATCCAGTCTGGCCGCCTCTACTTCTTTCTCGATATCAATGCAAAAGTTAGTCCATCTTTTATGCCTTTCCTTACGTATTTCACTCCTATATTCACCTTTCATGGTTGTAAATGGAGTCCATAGTTCCTTCGTTTGTCCAGAATTGGCACGTCAGACTTTTGAAGTAGACAATTACTTCCATAAGTAGATTTTGTGGCTCCCGTGAAAATCTTGGTCACCATCTTCAGGTTATGCACGTCTCTAATTGCTCTAGGGACCCCTGAAAGTGCACAGTATGGAAAGTAAGCCGATCCAATGACTAGCCTTCCTATTCCTTTAAGATCCATGACTATCACCATCTGGTCTCTAGACCATAGCTCAAGCAGTGGAACGACGTTGACTCCCTTCACCAGTATGCAAGACCTTGGATTGGCCGCATTGGGGTCTCTGTAACAAAAACCAGCCCTCTCCCTTAGAGTACTTAGTACTTAGTGAGCTTCTAAATTTGAATTGAAAATATGAAAGTTTATATTTGTAATTTAAATTTTTTTGTATTTTCGAAACTTTACATGTTAGCTGATAGGTGATGAATATGGAATTCACTCGCAAACGAGACAGAGTGTACACTCTACAAGGGTGAATACTTAATTCGATAATAGGATTGATCTCAGAGATTATTTTTGAAACCCAAATTTTGAATGTAAGTGCATAGAGTTTAATTAATTTCAGTTCTATTAAATTCAGATCTAGTATCTCTAATAAGAATATAACTGATATTGTTTTATTATGACTCCAAAGTGTAATTTCAAACATAAGTCGGTAAATCATTTTCAGGAACAAAATCATGTAAAATTAAAGGCTCTAGGACCTGTACCGTATAGTATAAGAAAGAAGTTGCCATATATTGGAAAAAATTCAATGTTACATTCAAATTGCAAAAAACGATTCAGTTAATTTGATGCACAGACACTTCTGAATGAACTTAACCTAACTACTGACCCCTCAGAAAAACTTTTTTCTTCTAACTCCGCTGCCTAAATGATGGACCGCAGAAAATTAATAAAGGAATTTAATATATCTGAATGGAAAGGAAAATAGCCAGTGGAAACTTCAATTTTATTTTAACATTCCTACGAGGATGATAATGATAGTCGATTGATGTCCGGTATAAAGAACTTTGTATCATTAAGACAAGAAGAAGGATCTCGAAAACAATTTTAGAAACGATTGGTATCAATCAAATCTTGCAGAATTATTTCAGCGGTTTCAAACTGAGCTTACAGAAGTAAGAAAAGGATTTTCTAAATTTACATAGCTCAGACCGCGCCACTGCGTTCTGTCCGGTTAAATTGGCACGCGTTCGGTTTGTGTTTGTGTCCATCACAATAATATCAACTTAATGTTGCATTTAATAGGTTTACAAAAGTGGACTGAAAATTGCAGTATCCTTTTAAAAGATTATCATGATTGTTTTAATTTAATTACTTGCAAAGATTTGATAGAATTCTGCTATTTGAACAAATGTAAATCTTTCCCCAAATTCGACACACTAAAAGAATATCTCACCAAAACTTTCATGAAAATAGTATCAATGAAGTCCCATTTTCATCTTGGACACACACTAATAGAAGATCTTCAAAAGTCGAGGTAGCTAAAAATGATGATTTCGTAGAAGTCTTCTGTAACAAACTTTTAACCTAAAATCCCATTCATTTAATGCAAAACAACAATCACTCTTTATGAAATAGTTTAAAAATAAGCTACAAGAGGATGAGTGGCTAATTAAATTTCATCTTGCGGAGCCCTTTGCTTTCTTTGTGCTAAATGCTATCCAATCGCAACATTAGAATAATGATCTGACAACGATATTTACTGTAGTTATTTACTATTTCAAAAATAACCAGCAAAAGCATATAAGCATGTCCATCTTATCTGAAAACTTAAGCCACGATACTATTGCCGCATACAGCTATCAGCCTCTAATCATTGAGCACTTGAAAGCAAATTATTTACCGGAAAAATCTTTTATTTTAATGATGGAGTAGGGCAGCATTTCAAAACCAATCATAGCTTTGCAAACGTTTTGCACTATGAAAAAGATTTTGGCATTCCTGCAGCATCGTGCTTTCATGCTATTGCCCACGGCAAATGGGCATGTGATGGTCTTGGCCGAAATCTGAAACGACTAGCCACAAAAGCTAACATACAGCGTTCATCGGAAAACCAGATTCTAAATTCTTATGCTTTATTTGCATAGGCACGAGAAAGTCTCGAAGAAACGATACTACTGTTTAGTTCTAAGGAAAATCACACTGAGGTGACCTTAAAACTTAAAGAAAGATTTAATAAAGCGATGGCGATTTCCGGTACAAAAAAACCTATTTATAAAAAATAAAAATTGTCCAAAGTTGAAAAAAATATTATATTATTTTTTATTTTGACAAATTTTGGTCCAATTTTGAGTTTGGATTTTGTTTCATTTTTATCGAAAATTTCATAAAAATACGAATCCAATCATCTCATATTAAAGTAATTTGCCTAAAGTAGATAATAGTTACAGGCATTCAAAGTCAATGTTATGCAAGCTATAGTGTAAACTTTTATTTTCGCGTATGCGCAAACTAATTATTCCATGTACCTTAAATTTGGTATGGGGCATGCTATCCAATAGAAAAATAAATTTACACAATTTAAAGCAGATCTAAAAACTTAAAATTTTTAGGTTCGTTCACTTGAGAAATAATGCTCCATATTTCATATAATACTGTAAAAATGGATTAGATTGTTTCTAAATATATCCGCCTCTAATTTACTTATTAATAAACAAGACACACACTATTTTTGAGCAAGTTTGGTGAATGGAGTAGATTTATAACAGGGTCAAATGTTAAAGTATATGTGGAGCTCCTCGAAATCTCATGTAAATTGTTATCATGAAGGCCGTGTTTTCTTCTGAATAAAACACTCATTCGGGAAACCGTTTCACAGGTTTATAAGTCACATTTCAGGAACAATCTTAAGTAATTTGAACCCAATAAGTTGGTGGCCAATTAACTGCCTTACCTGAAAAACCAAAAATAGGCATATTCTTCTTTTTCCTAGGTTATACGAATTTTAAGTCGCCCGAGAAAATTCAAACAGTCCGTTATTTTGGATCATTCGAACCTACAGTGTGTCCCACCATCTATAAAACCCCTCGTATGTATCATTGGTTGATTACATCTAACTTTGAAGCTTTTTTGTGCCCAAAATGAGCCTCGCACAACTTTTTGCTATATGACCTTTTTCATTTCATCCGCACAATCACATAGCCGTGCAATGGAGCTGGCTGTCCGAAAATTGTAGTTTCAGAAAATTTGGAACTTCTCGTTTGGACAAGCGAATCGATCTCCCAGAAGCGTTTGGCAGGGCAGGGTCGCAGCCAACACCGTAAGAACGACAAAGATGATAATAAAACACTCTCAGGGCCACCTTATGTCTGTAGAGATACGTAGTTCCTGCGTGGGTAGGACACCCAGATAATATGTATTCAAGGTACTCAGCATGTGTGTGATACGCCCTGCATCCATCGCTGCGAACTTCTATGAAAATAAAACCCTCTATACTTGAGTGAAGCCTTCATGATTGGAGAAAGCTAAAGTTTGCTCTTTTAACAAGGACTGTTCTTCTACATTTCTGTAAAATTTTTCGTGTATGTACTTGTCAAGTAGCTCCTAAAGGCATTTTCAACCTTTGCTTTCTTTACTTCGGCTTTTAGAAAATAAGCTTCTAGATGGAGAAATGCACATTCGTCAATTCCGTTGTTAAAATTCAAGACAAGTGTCTCGGCCACCTGATCTATGACTTTATCAAGGAACGCTCTTTTGCCAATCATCTCATGGTACATGGTCATTTTTAGGAGAGGATCTCTGCCATTAGCAACGATGTAAGCTGTACTCAGAACTAATCGCTTATGAAAACACTGGTGTACTGCTTGACGAAATTTAAGGCATTCTGAAATTTGCTTTTACCATAAGAAGTGTGGATAAACCTTCAAGTTTTCCAACAGACAGATGATAAGTCTATGAGAGGTTGAATCAAAAGCTTTTCGGTAGTCAATTCAGGCCATTGACTAGACACGCTGAGGGGCTTGCGCGTGTTTTCAGACACACCTGTCAGTTAGCAGATTCTCTCGGCATCCTGCTACATCTTTTTTGGAGACAAGTTGTTCGTACATCTTTCTTCACAAAGACTTAATTCTTGAAACAATCATGTTGTTTAAGACATCTTTTCGTACCCCTAAGTGCCTTTGTTACCTCTTCAGCAGTGATTGATTGACATTCCTTCTCAGATGTTGTAAAGTTGACGCAAAACTTCTTGAAGCGAATTATATTATAAGCATCTTCTATCAGCTCCACTATTTTCGAGATCTTGTGAAGGACTCGCCAGAAAGTCTCTACCTCTCTGGGCTTGGATAGATTTTTGACACGAACAGGGGCAACGCTGAAGAGGAGCGATGGATCAGCACGAAACTGTTGGTTCTCTCTAATCCATCTTTCCCTCTTCTGTGTTTTCCTCCTTGCATCAGATAACACTTGTAGTTTGTCAACCATATGCTACTCGATTGTCAGCAGCTTTTACGTGTTCAGCTTATGATGGAAGGTCCTCAGTTCTTGGGCGAACTTTCGAATCCTTTCCGTGAACGTCTACCAGGTGTTATGTCTTCAAGCGTACACAGAAATCACATACTGTCTTGCAAATGTAATTGCTTTATTAAATTGATGCATGCGATTTTTGTTCTTTTGATCCATCGTCGGTTTTAGCCTTCGACTTGAGTCAGCCAAAGCTTTTACATGGATCTTGGACACAGAAATCACATACTGTCTTGCAAATGTAATTGTTTTATTATATTGATGCATGCGATTTTTGTTATTTTGATTCATCGTCGGTTTTAGCCTTCGACTTGAGTCAGCCAAAGCTTCTGCTGGATCTTGGGGCTTAGGAGGAACTTGTATGTTAATGTTTCTCTTTGTCCTGAAATCATTATCATCTCTCAGAAGGTGCCTGCTTTTCACGTTTGGTATTAATGTCGCTTTCTCATCTTCATCGTGAGCTTGTTCATGTAGTGGTTGGGAAAGCGCTCCATTTACATATAAAGTTTTCAAGAGGTAGGCCTGCGGGTTTTGCAATGACCATAAAGCCTCCTCTAACAGGGATTATGCTGGAATCGTAGCAGTGTAGCAAGTCATCCTTAAGTTGATTCGTTTACTTAATTTGGCGTCATTGTTGTTCCTGTGTACAGTTAGGGAAATGATTTGTCCGTCCCTTTAGATCCCTGCTCATGCACATTACTTAGGCCTCCGCTTAGGGGTTATTCCTTCGGGACCATTCCTGGACAATTGTTTGCGACTGATCATTAATTATTGCAACCATATTTAGCGGAAACCTTTGGTACATGGACCCTCTATCTCGAAGCTGAAAATGCGTTCGGTGGCTTTGTTTGATTTTAAACAAATCGAAATTGAAACCTAATATATATAATTTAGCTCTTGACTTAGCAACCACCATTACTGCTGTATCCTAGACGGTACGGTATGTGCCATTATTCCGCTCTGCGCAAAGGTCGGAGCGGAACTTCATGCGAATGTACAGGCGAGGTGATCCTCATCGCTATAGTGATATACTACTATAAGTTACATTCGGTAGCAGTCGTCCGCCTATTTATTTGGAAAAACACCCACCCGGTATTAATGGGCGTAGAAACGTCCCATTTTACGGTAATTTGTTCGTCCACCTCAACAAAAGCGATATAGTTCCGCACCGGCTCACTCTTGAGTTGTCACATCAAGATCTTTATTAAAAGTGGCGAGAAGAGTGAACGACAGTTTCCAGACAAATTTTGAAATACTTTTCTGGGAGCCGCCGTTAATTGAAATCTTTTGAGTTATTAACGTCTAGGAATATTGATATAGATGAAAATGTTACAACACTTCTCGCGAAGATGTCTCTAATATGATTCTAGACACTTCGGACAAGCACTCTTACTATTTTTGCTTCGCTTCATGTCTCCCATAGAGCCGCCAAATTTGGTTTTTGCTTCTGGAGTAGCGCCCATTGCGACATTTCTTGTTTCCCTAATCGCTTTGATCTGGACCTCTGACTCTTCAGGTTCAGGAAAGTTTCTAGTATGTTCGCGCACTTTTGTTCCTCCGATGGTATGATCTGGACATCCTCTGGGCGAAGACCCCTTGGTCTTTTTTACTTCATGTTTGTTGTAGCAGCAGTAGATCCTTCCTATTTTTTCTCACCCAGGTTCTGGGACTTTGCAGGTGTCACACATGTGAACGCTTCCGCTGGAATGGCGTCGCATATGCTCTATTAACTCACCTTTTGAGTTGACTTTTCTGCTTACTCTAGGAACTGATACGGTAACCTCGAGACACTGTAGAAAAAAACACTCGGGTACTATTCAGCCTTGGGCATATAGTTTACGCCTTGATTTGGTAGAGGTTTCCCCTTAGAAACCATCCCTGGATCATCGTCATCAACTGCCCATTTAGATTTGTAACCATATTCCGTAGAAGTCCTCAGTACCCAAAATAGTCACATTTTATAAGCGTAGAGAGATAATATTGACCAATTATTCTAGTAACAACTGCCGATGATGCTATGCTATGCGCTTGGATCTGTAACACTATCCGTTATTAGGAATTTTCTCTTTATCGACAGCTAACTTCTCTTCGTCAAGAACTGAGGGTTGCAACTATGGCATAAAATGCATGGGATTAAGTATCTGTACTAAAGGAAATCAAGTTTTTAATTCTGACAGATGAATCTACAGATATTTCCTCTGTAAAAATTTCCTGTATTATGCTTAAATTTCATGGCAGAAATCAGGGTTGGATTGTATCTCTCTTCTGGGATCAGTAACAAGTGTTAGGCGAAAATAATCCCCATGGAGTGGAAGGAGGCTCTACGGCTAGGGGACCGTTCGAAACAATAAAAACTTCATTTGATAGGTATGAAATACCATTCAAAAATGGTAACGTCATGATGGGTTGTAACAACAGCGTCGCCTCAATAACGAGAAAATTGTGTCCAGGACTACGGGTGAGCAAGTACATTTACCACTCTCTTCACCTTTTCTGTAGTGAGACCTGCTAGTGTTTGCCACAATCATGCGAAGATCCAGCTCGTAACATTTACAACTTCTTCAACAGCAGTGCCAAAAGGCGGGTACAATTTGCCGAATTTCAGAATTTTCTTGAATTAGATATTTTGAGAATGCTCCACCCTAGCCAAACAAGATTGGTGTCATTACTCCCCGTAATCATTAGGACTTTAAATCAGAGGGATGCCTTGCGGCTCTTCTTTGATGCCAAGTGGCTTTGAAAATGCCTGGATTCAGCTGAAAGAATACATATTCTTTGGAATGATCCTATTGCAAAAGCTTTTTACTATTTCTTAGAGTGAATCCTTCCTAAAGTGACAAAAATGAACGAATATTTTCAATCGGAGAAGCCAGTTGCCATATTCATTCATGAAAAAATGGCGAGTTCTTTGCTTACAATTAAAGCAAAGGAATTTATTTTATTTCTTATTGAAAAAGAGGGTCATTAATAAAATATACCATTTTCTTCCGTAACAGCAGAATCGTATTTTAATTCTTAAGGTTCCGTAATTAATTCTTCTGCCTGTCTGTTACTCTATTTTGTGACAAGCACTATCAACGTTTAGAGGCGAATACCCCCTATATTAGATTCTAAAATGAATGCAAAGTTACTCGGGATGTGTACACAAAATCTCGATTCAAACAGGGCGCTAAATCATATTTACAAATTGAATTCATAGCTGTCAGATCGCGGACCGGTGGGGTTCGCGCAATAGCGTTCGTATACATTTTTAGGTGAGGTTAGGTTATATATTAGGTTCACATAATCTAAAAATGTATACGAACTATAATGCGCAAACTTCAGCGGTTCACGATCTGCAGCTCTGGTTTACAAGAAAAGGTATTTTGTACTTATTTATACATTACAATGAGTATAATACAATGATGTTATACAGCCAAAATAATTTTCTTCATTTTTTAAATAGCAATATGAATTTGCCACCCATTTATCAAAAACTCCGTATTTTTAAAAATAAATCCGCATTTTGGAGCCTGCGTCTCTGTAATTCCACAACTCGGGTCTGGCAACACTGATCGTCCCTTTCAAGTTTCGAAGAATTACAGTCTGTCAAGTTAAAGCGTGGGTGGCTTTACTCGCAGTCGGTAAGGTGTATCGACATGATTTTGGTGTCAAAATATTAAGAAGAGCTCCCTCTTTCATGCTTTTTGATTTAACATTCAGTTTGCTTTCAATTCTCATCTTGTTACCACGTTACAAAAAATGAGTTCCGTATACGCTTCGCGCTTCGAGGCTACGTTCCTTTGTTCCCACCCAAAAGGTCCCAAATTGTCTCACAATCAAGCTGCAAAGTACATGGGAAAATCATCGTCGTTCGTCAGCAAGTGGGTAAAGCGGTAACGCCGCAAGATGTGGATTGGTGAGAGGAGCTGTGGGAAGATGTGCGGTGCTCAGTCAAACTTTACAAGACAGAAAGAGAAACAAGAAAAAGAAAAAATAGAGAAAGAAAAAATAATTCTGAGGCTCTGGATTTAATGTTACGTTCAGTACGAAAATTGACATTAAATGCAGGTTTGAGTGTATCTATTTTATGTCTCTGGAATTTCAATAGAAGCGTTTTCATTGCTCAATGTCGTTCACTACAAGGGCATCGGCAATGTCTCTGTTCACCCTTATTGTCATAAAGACATTAATAATAACAAAAAAATTGTTAAAGATTATTCCTGTCCATTACATGCCATGATTTTCCCCTCAGCAGACTACAAAGTGTAGTCAGTTGGCATATACCGTCTCTTGCTGATGGTATGGTAGGATATAATGTTATCCACGATTTTTACGTAGGATCCACTGGCACTTTAGAATTTAGAAAAGTCTGAAAAGTACCATCTTTGTTTGTACCAGGAGCGAGTAACTTAAAAAAACTATTTTTGTGCACCTTTTTTATGAAATATGCAAAGGTTTGTCTTCATGCGGGAAGAACAAAATGTAGTGTTTTTTAAAATCAGAATTAAGGGTTAAAGGGAATTATATTTTGCTTATTTCATTACCAGAAAAGATACATATCTAGGACACATAATGTCTAAATTCGAAGTCCAGGTCTCTTTTGCAAACAATACATTGCGTCCAAGCGTAGAACCATATAATGATATTTGCACTGTATTAGTCGCCTTTTCTGTGGCTCCCACACTGATTATAATCTTTCGATCCTCTAAGTTTAATATGTAGATATTAACATTTAATTTCCTTATGTAAAGTTTGAATATCTTCAGAGAAGCATAATTAGATATTAAACGTTAACAGCTAGATCGCTGTTCGATAGAGAAGTTTCCAGTATTAACTTTTAGTATTCATTACAAATTTGAAAAACTCATATCTATTTAGCAACTTTTTTGTGTATTAACATATTTAATGTTAATTTATACATCTCCATATTACACCATATATATTTATTTCTGCATTAATTTAATCATTATAACTATCCTGTGCTAGGGTAATTCCTGAATCTCCGAGATGGTTACTAGCGGTTGGAAAGAATGCAGAAGCTACTGAGGTTTTAAGAAAAGCTGCTAAAAAAAATGGTATTTCTTTAGATAAAGTAACTGCAACAATAGATATCCATGAAAAACAAATCGTTCAGAATCAGAGGCAAAAAAAGAATAAATATAACATGACACATCTGTTTAGAACTCCTAATATGAGACTGAGAAGTATCTGTGTCTGTGCTAACTGGTTTGTTTGCGGCATGTGTTTCTTTGGTTTAGCTCAATATATGGGACAGCTTGATGGAAACATATTCGTTAATGTGACAGCATCAGGTGAATGATTCTTTTAATTGAAAGCTATTTTAATGTTAAAATACTTTTTAATTTAACGTCCTAAATAGAATACAACTTTCATTTTGAGAATAATTTTCTGTTAACTTAATTTCCAGCTGCTATTGAATTGCCAGGAACCATACTCGTGTTGCTACTTATCTCTCACGTCTCTCGATTAAAAATTCTAATTGGAGGACATTTATTGTCTGGAATTAGTTTATTGCTAATAACAATCGTACCACATGCAACTGCTAAATTTTGTTTAGCAAATCTCGGAATTGTTGGAGTGACTATGTCTTTTCCAACAGTTTACTTATACAGTAGTGAAATATATCCGACTGTTTTGAGGAATATTGGGGTTGGATTAGGCAGTGTGTGCGCAAGACTAGGCAGCATAATTGCTCCATATATTGCTACTATGGTAAGAAATATAATAATTTCATAAAGCTCTGTTTATTAAACCTGCATTAGAGTAGTTGCTAAAAACATATGAAATTTAATTTCCATCCGTTTACAACCCTTTTATTGTTAATAGTATATTGTGCTACAAGCGCAAAATCTGTAGGTCACAATTCTTTGTCGAGTTTCAATTTTTTTCGAAAAATTCCGCATTAAATTCTCCACAAATATGTATATTCGTTATAAAAAAGTATTAGAAATAAATAAACATCCGATGTTTCATATCCTATTCTGATTTTATATCCTATACCACATTTCTATCTGATATCATTTGTTAACTTTTTAAATAATTATTTGAAACAAATGCATGATTTGAACAGTTTCATACAGAAAGAAACCAAAATTTCTTCCGATTATCTTCGAGTCTCATTACCTGTGATTTTCATTGATGTATTTTTAAATTTTATATAATTTTTTAACTTTATCAACAAATACTATAAACAAATTCATGATTTGAACAGTTTTATTAGGCAGAAACGAGTCGAATTCTCTTCCGATTGTCTTCGAATCGCATTACCTGTGATACAAATTAATGTATTTTGGCCATAAGATATATTTTTTAAAATTCATGAACAATTATTATAAGAAAATGCATTATTTGAACAG
The DNA here is from genome assembly GCF_010883055.1 of Belonocnema kinseyi. Classification (NCBI taxonomy): domain Eukaryota; kingdom Metazoa; phylum Arthropoda; class Insecta; order Hymenoptera; family Cynipidae; genus Belonocnema; species Belonocnema kinseyi. The sequence continues at coordinate 121,435,019 of NC_046660.1, read as the reverse complement.
TTTTGGGAAGAAATGTGCTAAATTTTTTTCCTATTGTCTTCGGATCTCATTACCTGCGATGCACATTGATGTATTTTTGTCATGTGATATAAATTGTTAAATTTATCAACAACTATTATAAACAAATGTATGATTTAAACAGTTTTAGAAAGGAATTAACCGAATTTTCTTGTGATTATCTTTAGGTCTTATTGCTTACGATGCTCACTGATTTATTTTCGTTACCTGGTACAAATCGTTAACTTCATCAACTAATAATATTAATATGAATCAACTAATCCATAATCTGCACATTTCAGTGTAGAGTAAGATAGCCCTTCCGTTCAGTTTCTTCTTTTCCCATAATTTTTTTATTTGAATTAGCCGCCATGTAACTATCATGTAAGATATTCTGTCTGTCGCCACCAGATGGCAACACATGTTACATGGGCGTGCGTGATTCTTAAGTGCAGGCAATGAGAAATGAAGTAAATTAGAAGAAAATTCCGTTTGTTTCGGTCTACAGCGGTTTAAATCATGCAATTGTTTACAATAATTGTTGATAAATTTTAACAATCATATTTGATGCCAAAAATACATTAATGCACATCACAGGTAATGAGATTCGAAGACAATCGGAAGAAAATTCGTATTTTTTTCTGCCTAAAACTGTTTAATTCAGCACAATAATACAAGATGATGAATTTTAAATGTAGATGAATTTCATTTTTGCATTAAATTAAGTAAGTCACTTAATTTCAACCAGAAATGGAACCTGATTGCAGTGTCTCATATCTGATATACGAGTAATATGATAATTAACTGACATATATGCTGAGTTTGGGATGATTTTCATTCGCGTGCTCTGAAATTCAATTTGCGCTGGCAGAAAGGCGTGCGCGAAATGCGATGCGGCGATGCGCAAACACTTCAACGGATTTCGGCAATTTTCGAAGAGGAGCCAAGAGAGCAGCTGAGAGTAGCCAATATGGCATCGATAGCATTGGATAGTAGCGATCAACTTTAAGCTCATGATAATTGTTTCGTCAACGGATTAATGATCAGAAATAGAATAATGGTACATATGCGATGAAAAAAGATATGAAAAAGGATTGAAGATTGACGTTCTGTACCTGGTAGCTTGAAATGGATATAAGTGCCTTGTTTAGTGTCATTAAGTTCATTTTTCATTCTACTAATCTCATCGACTTGGAGGATAAAACAACTTGACTTATGAGGCATAAATGAATAATTTATTCATTGGTCCCATTTAACAAAAATTTATTTCCCAAAATTATTTAATTTTTAATTTGATATTCATTTCATGTTTCTAATAACTGAATGATGGCGCATAAAGTTGATGAATTTCAAAAATCAGGTGACTTAAATTAATCTATAAATTTCATTTCACACGCACACGTCGACGGAAAGTCAACAATCTTTCTGTCTTAAATTAACCTATAAAGTACATTTTACGTACATAAAGCAGTTGACTTTCAACCAAGCGCGTTACTTAAAGTCATGCTATCATCATCAGTTGACTTTCAACTGGCGAATGATCCTTTTGGTTACATCTGAAAGTCAACCGCCTTTTTCTACTGAAATTAAGATTCTTGTATTACTGTGATGCATCTGCATATAATTTTTAATTTTAACAAATTATATCAGATGACAAAAATACATCAATATGCATCACATTCAATGAGCGATTTTGATGCATAAATATACTTCATAAAAACATAATACAACGTATTAGTTATTCGTTGCAAATATTTTTTTATAACAAATAACTTGACATGTAACCAATTTTATTCTACAGATGCTTTTGCATAAAACCAGTTGCCTGATGCGACCAGGGGGGTGATACGTTTTCCGTTGTTGCATTAGAGGCGCGTGACAGTTCTGTGAAGAGCGACGAGTTGTGAAACACTGGCACTGCATTTTATTTACTTATGGATAAATGCTTTATAAAAATGGAGAGGCATCGATGTCTAGCTTCGAAATTTCGATCAGAGTAGAACTAAGTCCGCTCAAACGTAGTAAAATAAGTGTTTTTCTCCGTTCTAAGAAATGAGGTTCAATATCGTTGACCACAAGCAAAATTAAGGGGGGGGGGGCGACCCATGCAGCCGCTTCAAAAAATCTATTTTTTTGCTTAAATGGAAGCTTGTCATTCCAAAAACATGCTGTAAAAGTTTCAGAGCCGCAGCTGCATTCTTTAACCCCTAGAAGACGCCCCGCGCGCCTCGCACTAGCCTGCCGATGCTGCCCTTTTTCAATATGTAAAACTTTAAATGTGTTTTTCTCGGTTTCATATTTTTCATAATTGCCCGAAAGATAACTCAAAAATTAAACGGACGCCATTTTGTCAAATGTGATTATTTCTTAACCTTTTTGGTTCACGCACAAGCTATTGATATAAACTTCAAGAAACTTTTTTGTTTTTTCGTTTCAGATGAATCTGTGAGAAAATAGAGTGCGGGCAATTTCATATCTCCCTGCTGAACATGTTCAACATTTGCCCTTATATTTAAAGATTTTTTGAATATTTATGGCTGAAAATTTTTTATTTCTTAGCTCAAAAGTGCCTTAATAAACCATAGCAGTTTTGGAAAGATTCGTTATATTCTTTATCCCCCAAAAAATTCCAAAATATACCATTATTATCGAGGTGTTACATGAGTCGCCCCTCTTTAGCGTGGCAAAAAGGATTTTAATGGTAAACCTGGACATGTAGTGTGTGAAGGTTGCCTTTTAAAGGATAAGATAATTTTAAGTAAGAAAGTTTTAGCCCCTGATGGAACGGTTATGACGGTAAGTATTACGATTTGCTTACATCGATGTTCTTTAAGGCGAAACGGTAGGTTTGGCTGAGCACGGCAATGACTGCAGTGGCATCTATAAGAAAATCGGAAATACAGTCTAGTGTACCCTGGCAAATATGAAGACAACCTCATACCCGAAAATTGGTAGGATTCGGTTGGTAAAATTTTTGACATGTTAGAAAGAGAAACTTAGCAACGAGAGAGCCAGACAATATTCAACCATTTTTATCAAACCATGTTTCTCGGCTTACCTGCTTAGCTGAAGGGAAATATGGCAAATTGACAAATATCTCGTCTACACAATATGCACGTGAAATATAATATTATGTATTCGCATCCAAAAAGAAAAAAAATTAAATTATAAAATTGTATTTATAAATTTTCTATGCGCCCACAAAATCTGATTTTATGAACAAAACACGTTTTTTTGGTAATTTTGCAATTTATCACGATGAAAAAACGTAAAGCTAAAATCTAAAATATTTGAAAGTTTCATATTCCTCCAACTTGACAATTTAATTAAATTTTGTTCAATTTAATAATGGATTGCTGTTCATATAATCGAAGTGAGAGCAATTTCGTATGTAATGGTCTTTTTACATTCCCATCCTAATGAGAAGGTACTGGTTTTATGTAAAATTTCACTTTGTCGGTTTTCATCAAATCTCCACGTTTTGAGACCTACTGAGTCTGTTCGTCTGTCTGTCTGTAGTCTGTATTCTGTAGGCACGATAACTTTCGAAAAATTTATCAGATTGGATTCTGCTTTGGCACACTTTTTTTAAGTCTAAAAAGAAAGAACATGTTCGTAACCCAGCTATTTTGGATCAAAATTCAAAGTGCGAGATCGTTTTCAAAATGTTTGAAACCACATTTTTTCAATATTTCAACATTCTATGAATGGTTATTCATAGTATTCAGAAACTCAAACAATTTATCCTTATGCCTTTTTTCTATTAAAAGAAAATTATCAGAGTTAGAACATTTTCCAAATCCAAAAAAACGAATTAAAATGCACATTTTAATCCAAACAACGCGTGATATGAAAAAAAGTCAAGAAAAGAAAAACGTGGATTTTTGAAAGCCCTACAAGATGATCATAACAACTTTTTCTATTTGGTGAAAAAGTTGAAAATTCAAAATTTGACTACCAAAAAATTTTGAAACCACAGTTTTTCAAGATTTCAAAATTCTATGACCGGTTATTTATAGTACTCAGAAACTCAAACAATTTATTCTTTTGACTTTTTTCTGTACAAAGAAAATGATCAGAGTTAAAGCATTTTAAAAATCCGAAAAAACAAATTAAAATGAACATTTTAAGCCAAAAAACGCATGATATGAAAAAGGTCAAGAAAAGAAAAACGTTGATTTTTGAAAGTCTTACAAGATGATCATAACAACTTTTTTAATTTGGTCGAAAAGTTGAAAATTCCCAATTTCATCGTACCAAAAATAATGAAAAATCCAAAAATTCAATTTTTTGTTCCAACTATGTAGATTTTGTTTTTAGTCGTAAAAAGCAACACTAAAAATAGAAAATAAAAATTTTTTGGACTAGCGACACAAGCTACGAAAAAAAGATGACAAAACTTGTTCATCCAAAAAAGCTATAATTTTTGATAGGATACGTAGTTTTGGCTTTGGACGTAAAAAATAACATTCAAAATAAAAATATTAAATTTTCTTGAACAAACGGCGTAAGGTACAAACTAAAATTAACATACAAAAAACGTTCGCCTGAAAAGATCTATAAATTTATTATTAATCATTTTTAGATAGGACGAGTAGATTTTCTTTCAATAGTAAAAAATAAGATTAAAAATTAAAAAATTAAATTTTCGGAAAAGGAACAGAAAAGACGAAAGAGGACATAGGATCCTATATAGAACCCTATAAATGTTCCTTTATTATACCCTATGCAGATGCGCAGTAGTTTTTATTTAATTGTAAAAAACAAGATTAAAAATTTTAAAAATGATAAAAACAAGGAAATAAGAATTAGTATGATTTAATTGTTATGCATATTATGAATTGTAATGGTATAAATTTATCACAATAATACATGATTCAGCGCAGCTTAGAATACAATTTAAAGTAAGTTACGTATAGTGGTATATAGCACGATAAATTTTCGGCATTTTAGACCTAAAATGAACCCTCTAAGTTGAAAAACCAGTCACTGGGGAATTTTTTAAGTTGGAACTTCGAAATCCTAGTTTTAGAGAAAACGGTCCAAACATGCATTGCAATTTTTTTACACTCTAGAGGGGAAGACACCCCCCAAAAGTTTTCATTTCTGGAGAAACAAAATCTGTAATTTTTTTCGGAATTTGAATATTAATACTTGAAAAGCAATGTCTACAAAATAAAACCATACTACTGTTTGTTCAATAATTACTTAATTTGGATACATTTCCTCTAATGTTTAACAAATTTCTATTTGTTTAAGCAATTTCTATTTGTTTGAGCTGTTATTTTTAGATAACTATCAAAATGAAAAAAAAAAATAGAACACATACAATTAATTACGATTTTAAAATTATTCTGGGGAAAGTAATTATTTAAAGAAATTATATTACTTTAAACAATTAAAAAGTGGTTAATGTATTCTTTCTATACACGTTACAATGTGAAACATAATTGTATGTGTTTTGGTAGAAAAAAACACTTTTTTACCGAAATCTACCGAAATGTAAATTGATTAATAATCACTTCTATTTTATTGATATTAAAAGTCTAGTTTCGAATATAATTTAGTTCAGAGAGAAGCCCGCCAAATATAAAAGTATATCAATCAATATTAAATAAACAATAGTGCAAATTTTGCATTATTTTTCGAGTGTTTTGGTAGAAAAAAAAAAACACTTTTTTACCGAAATCTACCGAAATGTAAATTGATTAATAATTACTTTTATTTTATTGATATTAAAAGTGTAGTTTCGAATATAATTTAGTTTCGAGAGAAGCCCGCCAAATATAAAAGTATATCAATCAATATTAAATAAACAATAGTGCAAATTTTGCATTATTTTTCGAGTGGTTTGGTAGAAAAAACCACTTTTTTACCGAAATATACCGAAATATAAATTGATTAATAATTAGTTTTATTTTATTGATATTAAAATTGTAGTTTGGAATATAATTTAATTTCGAGAGATGCCCGCCAAATAATAAAAGTATATCAATCAACATTAAATAAACGAAAGTGCAAATTTTGCATTATTTTTCGAGTGTTTTGGTAGAAAAACACTTTTTAACCGAAATCGACAGAAAGACAAATTGATTAATAATTACTTTTATTTTATTGATATTAAAAGTGTAGTTTGGAATATAATGTAATTTCGAGAGATGCCCGCCAAATAAAAAAAGTATATCAATCAACATTAAATAAACAAAGGTGCAAATTTTGCATTATTTTTCAAGTGTTTTGGTAGAAAAAAAAACACTTTTTTACCGAAATCTACGGAAAGATAAATTGATTAATAATCCCCTTTAATTTTATTTATATTAAAAGTGTAGTTTCCAATATAATTTAATTTCGAGAGAAGCTCGTCAAATATAAAAGTATATCAATCAACATTAAATAAACAAAAGTGCAAATTTTTCAGTATTTTTCTAGTGTTTTGGTAGAAAAAAAACACTTTTTTTTACCGAAATCTACCAAGAGATAAATTGCTCAATAATCACTTCCATTTTATTTATTAAATACTAAAAATGTAGTTTCGGATATAATTTGATTTCGAAAGAAGGCCGACTTATCAATATATGCAGCAATAAACATTAAATAATCGAAGTTGCAATTTTCGCATTATTTTTCAAGAGGTTTGGCAGAAAGAAAACCTTTCTGAAAGAATCTCACATTATTTGATCTGGAATAAATGGTGAAATTAGTATATATTTTCGCTGTATTAATTCAAAATACTTCAAAAACTTTGGAAATTAAGCAATATCTTTAGGGGCCATCCATAAATTACGTAACACTTCATGGGGGGGGGGGGGTCCAGCGCAGTGTTACACAATGACGAAAAACTACAGGGAAAAGTCGGAAAAAGCGTTACATAAGGGGGAGGGGGTCAAAATGGTCGGGAAATTGCGTTACGTAATTTATGGATGGCCCCTTATTATAATTTTATATGTTCTCAAATAATGAGTCATAAGCAAGGGCTTCGTCTCGCTCTGAGGTATACGCAGGTATAAGTTCTCCAATGTTACCGACATTGCAGTTTTCGAAAGGATAGTCTCATGTCAAGTATAGATCAGTAGTGACCACTGGCGGTAAAGCCAGGAACTAAAAAACCGGTTTTCCGCAGAATTTTCCCTGGTTTATTTTACTTTGTTTTCAGCAAAACCTTGTTTAAATAAATGAATAATTCAATCTTTTTTATTGATATTGTGTTTATTATTACTTTCCGCATGGCGGGCTTCTCCCATTTTTAACATCTAAAATTTTCGGAATTAGATAATCTAAGATTTTGTTGATAAAAATTTTAAAAAATGAAAAAAATTAATTTTGCAAAGCCCGCAATAGATTACGATTTACTTTTAACAATGCAAAAAACAAAATTTGAATTAATGCATTATTTTGCGTGTGGTTTTGCTGAAACTATTTGGAGGAAGTTACCGTTTTACCTTAACCAAAAATAATCGAATCGCTTTAACGGTTTTATGACTACATTGAGTTTTGTTTGATATACTTTTCTGGTTGCTGAAATGTCTAACAAGAGAGTGAGCCTTCGAACGATGCTCAGGGCATTTTGGAAATTGAGATGGCAAAACCTCTACTTTTAATTTAGGTTTCTTTTACCATTATGACTGTAAGAAAATCATTATTTCACAATTATAATTAAGTTTAGTACTTGAATTTATGAGTAAATTAATGTGGATGTACGTAAATGTTGAAACTCTGCGATAATTCAAAACTGTTATTAATATGCTATGTTTACATTTTTCCTAAAGAATGTATCAAAATTTAAAAATCAATGTATACATTAAACCGTCAGAGCTATTCGATTATTTTAGGTTAAAGGACGTCGGTGTAAACAAATCGCAATACTTACCGTCATAACCGTTCCATCAGCAGCTAAAACTTCCTTTTGCCAAATTATCTGATTCATTAAAAAGTGATCTTCACACACTACAAATGTTAAGGTTTAATAATAAAATCCTTTTTGTCACGATCGAAAGCTGGGATCCAAATATCGACGTCTTAATCCAGATTAGATTGATGTCTCCATATTTTAATTCAAGTTTTAAATAAATCACTGAATGTACAGTAAGCATAATGGCTTTAATATTGATAATATTCTCACCTTTTTAACGAATAATACAATATACTAAATATTAAAAATTTTTATTTTTATAACTTCGTGTATATTTTTATTATAATCTAATAATAAATTAGAATCATTCAAGTCATTAAAAATAGAAAAAGCTATTTTCTGTATGAACATTTTAGAACTTTTAGTTTAGTTATTATAAACGTCAAAGACGTAATCTTTATATTTCACGATTTTACTCTGCTTGAAAATTAAAACCCTTAAGAAAACATTTCCAGTGTGTTTAAGGTCTATTTTTATTCCTTGATATTTTTAAAATTTTAGAAACAGTTAATCCTGAATTAATTCCAGCGCAAAGTTTTTAAAATATCCATAAACATGCAAAATATTACAAAAACTGTGAAAAATACGAAATCCCTCATGTTTTTCTTATCATCTGCCATTCGAATGCAGAGCGCCGTGATAATGTTTTATCTTCTGCCGTCCTTTACAAACCTGACTCAGCGCGTTTGCATGGCGAATCACCCTTCTAATCAGAGCTCACAGACCTGAAACTCAGCAACGATGCCGCACGAGGGGAATCGTCCCCCGCCAGTCGCCCAGAGCTGCCAGATCGTGGATGGAAATTACCCCCACCATACCTACCGTTTGGGAGCCGCA
>NC_046660.1:121413029-121426176 GCF_010883055.1 Belonocnema kinseyi | reverse complement strand
GAATCGAGCATTTTCGGCTTACATACGAACTCACAGTGGTAATCATGCACTTTCTGTTTTGCGGCTCCCAAACGGTAGGTATGGTGGGGGTAATTTCCATCCACGATCTCACAGCTCTGGGCGACTGGCGGGGGACGATTCCCCTCATGCGGCATCGTTGCGGCGTTTCAGGTCTGTGAGCTCTGCTTCTAATGCGACCTACAGGTTATTTTGAACATCGATTTTTCATTTCGCCCCATTTTGCGATGGCAAGTAACTGTAAACTTCATAAGAGCTAGAACTCCTTCAGCACCTTCTGCACACGATATTTTTTGTAACCAGTGCTGAGAATTTTGGATTTGAGAAATAATGATAACAAATTTTCTAGAAATCTGTGGTAAAATCACCAAAGATTACCAGTAATTCTCAGAAATTTGTCAAATGTTAGAATATCAGAAATCATAAGAAATTTTGCAAATTTTTCGTACACTGTAAACAAATTCATGCTGAAAATCAATACTGGAATGTAACTTGAGTATTACCTAGTAAAGTTTGTAAAGTTACATGCTGCGTGTTAATTCATTTCCTTGGGCGCGAACGAAGAGTCGCATCTGGTTGCTCAACCACTCGCAGTCGGTAAATTACTGGAGGGGCACATGCGGTATAAACGCAAAACGAAATGATCAATATCGGCAAATAGTACATCCAGCGAGATTGAGTCTTCAAATTACATACATTTGATTTAGAATTATATTTAGATGTGAAATCGCGAATAGTAAAATTGGATAGATTCAGCTTAGAATGGGCTGAGGGAAGAGAAGCATTGCTCGAACTCACGGTTTACATAGCCGTATTTTTTTAAGTCTCGTTCGTACCTTTGCGCTATCAAAAAATTTTCCAAAATTTCCGGAAATTTTATCACTACTTACTACTCAAGATTCGTTTTTTAAGCGTCAACCTATAATGATATGAGTTTATGATGCCGATATTTTTATAACTGATTTTTAACATGGTTTCGGAGTTGGTAATTTCTTGCACGTTAAACATGCACCGAAAAACAAATATTCCGTATTTACCTTACAACGAAATTTTGTTTTCAATAACATAAATGTGCTTAAAAAATATATTTTTTTTCATGACAAAATTTTAATAATTTTATTTTCAACACTGTACCCGGTAATAAGCGTTGAAAAGAAAAAATTAATGGTCTCAGATTTCAGCGTAAGAGTGAAGATCATTCTATTCTTCTGAATGTGCGATTTTTTCATCTGTCTTAAATGTCATAAGAATAGGATATCTCAGAAACTAATTTATTTCTATTTCCATATCGGCCGCCGCATTGTTTCCTATTTCCTAAAAGAGAACACGTTTTCAGTATATTTAATTCTTTATAATTGTGCTGACAGATACACCTCACAGAGATGTCTTGTATTCTCCAAAAGTATTTATATTTTGAGATTATTTATTTCTTTCTAATAAGTTCACAAAATATGTGTAATAAATTGTTTTAATTCCTTCATGTGGAATATAAGTTTTGAAATTGCAATTTTAATCAATTCAAGTCTGCCTCTCTAGAGTTAAAATTATTTTAATTCACAAATTTAAAGATCTTTCTGTAATGCATATTTCAATACTTTTAAGTAAATTATTAAAATATGAATAAATATAAATTCGAATTTATAAGTAATAAAAATATTTAATAATGAAAAATAGGTTAAATAAATGCTTGAGAAATAGGATTGGCATTGTTTCTGTTCCCTCTGGGGGATTTTTATACAGAGGAAAATTCGCTTATTCATAGGAATACAAATTCTTAATTTTTCTGGATTCAGCGCTTATTACGGCGTACACTATTTCCCAATAATTGATACTTTTCTCGGTTAAAAAATAAATGCGATTAAATATGTGCAAATATCATCCGTTAACATGCCCATTACCATATTTTTTCCTTTATGACAATATATCTTTTAAACACAGACATAGTAATATTAAAATATTTCGCAGATAACTGTTAAACGATTAAAAATTGAAGATATTTCCCAGGTAACACAACATGTGGCAACTGAATAAGATGACATGATAATCCCTGACTAAAACTAAACATCTATGAACGGTGAAGGTCAATGTGTTATTATAAAATTTCTTTTGTAAAATTACAAATTTAAAATTTTTTTAAATTACAAATATTAAGCTTTATGAAAAGTTAGAATTGCGATTCTCAAATATTGATAGAATATTACATCACAAATATGTTGAGGTACGTATATGCCGCGGGGAGTTCAATTTTCACACAATGAGTAGTAAAATCAAGATCATTGGCCGCAAAACGTGTATCAGCCTACGAGTCATGTAACCTGAAAAGTTAATTGAATTATTTCATGACTTAAAGTTTGGTATTGTTACTATAACTTTTGCCTATAGTTATAAAAACTATGGTGTTACCTGGATGCAGCGAAAGTTTAATCGAGGTTAGGAGTATAATTCTGACGCCACCCGAGTAAAAATGCTTCGACTTGAGTTCGACTTGGTTATGTCTTGAGTGATTAAAATTGATGAATGATAAATTTTTAATTATTAAATTAGTTATTTTTAATGTAAAAATTCAGAATCGGTGGGTCTAAACGCGTATAACCCTTAAAAATTTTCTTTAAAAAAATAAAAATTTTAACTTTCTAGATGGATCTCTTAAGCTTTTAGAAATACGTAGAAACAAACAACATTTTCGGTATCGTCGTCAAACAAGTATAATACAAATAACAATCCGTAAATAAGTTGATTTAATATGTATATTGTATTAAAATATACAAGATTTTTTGAGCATTAACAAAGATTAACTCTTATGACTGTTAGAAATAACCTTTTTTTATGGCAGGTATACGCTCGAAGTTATAAACCGCACGTGTTGAAGTCATAAAAATACGACTCAAGAAAGAAATTTATGTCTTCAAGACATAAAAACTTGTCTCCAAGACATAAATTGAAGTCTGGCTCCGTCTCAAAACTGAGACATGCTCAAGTCGACCTTTTCGACTTCAGCATGTCTTGATTATGGGCAATTCAAGTCGAACTCAAGTCGAAGCATTTTTATTCGAGCATGTACTATATACGTCACGCTCAAGTAAGCAAATTAGGGTACAATGTACAATCGTTTACGGGAATGATAAACTAAATATATTTTAATTAATTGTATTGAGTTAGCGATTACACCAGTTAAGGATAGAAATTGTAACATTTGTATTCATAGTGAAACTGATGAAGCTAAAGAAATGCAAGCATATTTTTGTAACAGTTTACATAGAGGGTTAGTGTTCGAGAAAGAAAGATCAGCCTAATTCAACAGCAAAGGCTGAAAAAGATTGATACGCATATCTGGGAATGATAAATCACATTTTATTTAATTTACAATAATAATATTCTTTGGAGTAGCAAAAACAGTTTAATATGGCAAAAAAAAATTATCTTGCAAAGTGAAACTCAAATTCGAAGTCTGCAATACGGTAGCGTCCAGATGTACGTACAAGACAGGATTATGATTTTTCGACTTATATGTTTGATCACCATGTGGAGGTTTTCCTATTATTGTTCAGAGAAATAAAATATTTCTGAAGAACCTAACTCCTATTTTGAAATTATTTTATTTTTAATATTTTTTGAAACAATTTTACTATAAAAAGAAGCATATGACAATTTTAACATCTCAGACTTAAGATGGTTACACATGATTTTTATGAATAATATATAATTAATGTATCAGGATTAAGCTGGTTACAGCCCAATATGTTGAAGGCATTTTTTAGAGTTGGAGTTTTATCTTTGAATATTATGCACGGGCCTGTCCCGTTAATACTGAATAATTATTCTTATAAAAATTCTTTCCGAACTTGTTCCCAGGTGAACCCAGATTTTCATCATAACCAAGGACTAGGTTTAGTCACTAATAAAACGTTGATGTTATAAGTTAATTTAATACGATGTTTGACATTCTTTGCGATAATGTTGTGGGTACAAAATTAGGAGCATGGTGCAGTCTTAAGTTCGCCTTTTACCGCTGCTACTCTTGAACAGTGGCCACAAGCATTGGGAGTGACAACAGTCGCCTCTGGTTTCTTTCTTAGGGCTACCATCTACCACACCACAGGTTTTCAGTCGCTCACTTCCTGATGCTCTAGAAAGTTTCTTACAGTGCGATAGTTGTTTAACAAAACCGCCTTCTGAGCTGCTACCAGTACCGCACTGACTCTTAAATTTCTTGTGTAAATCTTGCGAAATTACAATAGGACAAATAGATGCATGTTTTACATTTCTTCGTATTTTCTATACTTCATGCCTTAGCTCTCTATCCTTATGGATCTTGGTTGTATAGGTTTGCTGAAAATTTCAGTGAAGTTGATCACTAACGTTCATGAAGTAGACTATCCAGATCCGTTTGGATAGGAACATCCCAATATATTCCCACTATATTCTGTTTGCGCGAATAAGCGACACATATCCATAATGAACTGAATCAAGATCATCAAGATCATTAAGATCAATAGTGAGCTGTGATCAAGATCTCCTTTGCAGATGGCATTGTAAAGCGCAACATCTGCCTCGCTCTCAAATAATCTCGCAACTTCATAACTTGTGTCTTACACAGTTTCCTGAAATCTTCAACGCACCTACACCATCTATGTTCTGGCAGCACTACCCTTTTAATCTTCGAATTACTGAATGATTGGAAAACTGCTTTGTGACATCGATCACTTGTTGCAGTTTCTAGTCTGAACTAGCGTATAGCTTCAGCTTATCCACGTGTAGAAGATGGGTTAATTGATGACTATCTTTATTATCATCTGTTCTGAACCTATGAGAAATGTGTACCATTTGCAAGTTTCTTTGATGTTTACTGCCCCGCCCAGTTTTTACAACTTCTGTTAGGATATCATTCTCGTCGCAATGAGAAAATACCTTATTTGCAATTATGGGTGTAAGGCATTTATAAGTTGTTTAAAGACAGGCCATCGGTCTAAATTCGGAAGATTTTTAAGCATCTAGCTTTTGAGGTAACATACATATGACCTTTTTGCATAAAACCTGGCTCTAGATCTGGGTGTATGATGATTCTTTAAAAGTACCTTATCACCGAAGGATGTACACTCGATCTCGATTCCTTCCTGGGGCAAAAATAGCAGTTGAAGAACTAGTTCTACGACCCGATGTTCTAACAACTGCCATTACTGCACAGTATACTTCAAAAGCTGTTTATGTTGCGTTCAAATTCAAAGGTGAAACATTGCTGATCAGGTCTTCTATTAGTGCACGCAGGTCATTTATAATGTTTATCTTGGGCAGAAAATGCCTTCGTGTTGGTTCTACATGTCTGAACTGTAGTAAACTGTAACCAAAATTCCGCTCAAGGTATTGTAGTTTTTCTGGATTACGCTGTTTACATCATCGTTATTAATGTCTGGATGTAGTTCTAGTGGACCCGGTACTTGATGTACATTGTATCTAGAACCCATGTCTCTTGTTTTAATTAGCTCTGCGTTTTGAACATCTTCCAAGGAGAGTTCATTCGAAACCTGCTGTTCCGCTTTCATTTTGATGGCAGCTATTACAACAGCTGGAAGCAATCTGTTTACACATATTGAGCGTTTTTGGTATGATAGGTTCTACTTCTATATTTTTGTGGCTAGCTCTGTAAACTGAAGGACGAAGATTCGATGATGTTCTCTCCTCACACTTTGCCTACCCTTCTATAATAAAAAATAAGGGCGCATGATATTTGAATCAGCAGGTTTTATCCGCAGCCTGATACATCTTTTTTCGAGCCACGTTGTTCGTCATTCTCTCTCCATGCAGTCTCAATCATTCGAATAATCCTGTTCTCCAAGACAGATTTAGAGATCTTGTATTTCGTGTTCAAACAAGTTATTGGCCTGTGATGGTCTGAGTTGAACAAGCTGCCATATGGCGTTAGGAGTATAATGCGTTCTAACACCAGCAACTACGTTTCCGACTTTAAATCTCGTTGGGTTTGGGTGCATTCTTGACAGAAACCGGGAGATCGCTGAAGAAGCGCGATGGGCCAACGAGAAACTGAAGATTTTCCCTGACTTATCCCTCCCTCGTCTTTAGTCTCCTCCTTGCGTCAGATACACCCGTATTTTTGTAAAAAATATACTGCTTGATTGCCAGCAGCTTTGACTTTTTCAGTGTATATATATATATATATATATATATATCCACATGCGGCTGCCAAGTGCGACCATTGCAGTGCAGTCACACGGTCGACCTTTATCCCGCGTCCGCACTGGTAGTACCTAAGTAGCAGCAAACTTCGTGTAAATAAATTATCATCGAGTTTGTTTACGCGACCGTCTGCCTACAGAGTTGTTTACGGAAGAAACCGGAAATACAAAAAAAGAAGTGATCACTTAAGTCAAATTATTCCTGAACGTAATACAACCCTACTCATCAAAAAAAAGTTTAACAACAATTAGATAGTGCGACTTCCAATGTTAGTTCTTATCGAGTTTTTGTTATTGTAACATTAGACATTTTTTTAACTTAAAATTTAATCCACTTAATGATTATTGATTTTACATGGCTGGTTACGGTGCATTTATGCATTAAAGAGTAAGAACAGGTATATACTGGAAGAAATTTAAGTGACAGCCTAATACTGACTTATTAAAATTTTGATTGTTTCTAATAGTAAACTTCAAGGCTTTTTTAAATAAAATAACATTCACAAAAATTACTTTTCATTAGAATAATTTACTATTCATAGACATTTTGAAATATTTAGAGATTTTCACAAATGAAAGAGTTAAAAGAATGACTTTGAAGCTAAATATGATTCATTTGTTCATTAAAATAGCTTTAGCGTATGCGAATCCGACGCAAAATTTTATAATCTGGCGAATGCTTTCGATTGAAAAGTCGTATAATTCAGTTTAGAATAATCCAGTGTAGAAAAATTTTAAAACAAATAAAAAATGTACCTAAACATTGTATCGGTAGTGTGTGGAAGTAAGAGAGGACAAGATTTACGTGATTATAACATGAATAATCAGTAAAATGTGCCTTTAGTGAATGGTTAAAAATTCATTTTCATTTATATAAGAACTTCCAGAGAGCATTAATTTTAAAAGTGTTTGCTTCCAATTAAATCGATTTTTATAAAATACATTCAGAAGGACCTTCAAATTTTGAAAGTAAGTCGCTGCTCATCGAAAACAAACATAATCTTTGAATTTATCATTAAAATAATTTTAATAAGTCATTCTCACATTTTCAACCACCAATCGCTTTTTCAAACCATACGCTTAGACTACTTTTATTGCAATCGGAGAAAATTTTACGGTGAGTTGACATGAGGCGTAACAACCATTGCTTTGTCGCTTCATTTCTTGTTAATATTAAATTATATTCACTCGCCAGTGGTACGTTCTGCATTATCATTGATAACAGGCAGATCCTTAACCGCATGTAAAGCATCGTTATAATCGACCCTGCTTTCCTACGTCTCCGGATCAGATTAAAAAAGTCAGCGGAAATTCGCAGTGGATAAAAAAACAAATTGTATTTTAGTTATAAATTCATTTAATTTTTTCGATTATAGGTTTTTTTGGTAACTCATTCTTAAAATACAATTTTTTCACGGGCTTCTCAGAGCCGCAACGTTTTTTAATTGTCTGTACCATTTTGTGCTTTCATTCGTATGAACCGGCTTTGTCGAATAAAGCAGACTCAATGAGTTCTTCACTCAAATACCAAAGGTGACTTGACATTTTCTTCCAAACGGTTTTATAAATTTTTGATTTCTTAAATGTAAACGTGACACACTCTGTCGGTAAAAATGGAACTTCTAAAAGACTCTGCAAGAACGAAAGATAATTTCTGAATGCAGACAGAACATTTTGTGTTGCGTAATAATCTTTTTAATAAATCATTACAAAAAAAGGTTTCGCCCTACATTGTTTTACCAATCTATCTAGCACGATGAACCACTACTTGTTTTTCAAAACGTATACCTTTCACAGTTTTAAGATTTAGGAAAATTCTTATAAGTTCTAAAAACTCCTTTTAACCATCGCGTAAACTTGTCCATGACTCCTGTTAATCTTTAGAATCCAGTCTTATTTAGAATAATAATAATAATGCTCAGTTGGTTAGACACTCGGACTTCACCTCAGAGGTCCGGGGTTCGATCCCTGAGCCGGTATCTCCGGAAATTTTTCAATGTACCTTTACCGAGGTTCTGGTGGTTCGGAACCCACCTTAGGCTGTAGGTTCCCCCATCGTGTACTTCACTGCAACCCAATCCGTCAATGATGGGGTAAAAACCAGGCTTTGTCCAATATGTCTGGGAAGACTGCTCTCACCAGATCACTTGATTGTATTATAAGTAAAAATGCGTCCGTGACTGATGATATATACCGGGACAGCCCCATGCAAAATTATCGAATTAAAATGCAACTCTAACCAAAAATGCCTTCGACATATTGGGCAGTATAAGCCTGTGACAACATTTCAACACAGAAATGCTTTTTATGATAATAATAATAATAATAATTTATAAATCACTCTCTGGTTTCTATTCCTAGTTTATTAAATGAACTAATTGTCAAATTATACTAGTAAATTTGCAATAACTTAAGCACATAAAATAACCAAATCAGATACATTTTTGAACCAAAAGAAAGAGTTTCTACAAAAAAGTTTAAACTTTAACCTGAAAATATTAATTTTCAACTAAACAGTTGAATTTTTATACAAAAAAATTTTCTTATCGAAAATAAAATTTTTTCAACAAATCATATCAATTATTTACTGAATAATTGAATTTTTAAATTGGGAAAATAAAGTTTAAAGCAAAAATGAAATAGTTATATTTTCAGCTCAACATATAGATTTTGAACCTTGAAAAAAACGAATCCAAACAAAGTTAGTATTAAGGGGTAACACCACTCTAGGATTTTGGAGAAATATATTTTTTTGTTTGGCTTGAACAAAAATTTTGGATCATAAGCACTATATGCAGTTAGTCCTATATATGGTGCAAGTATCGCAACTTAGAAGTAAAAGAAATGCCAAGCATTTAAGTGACGGGCTCCGTCTCCGCCAATTTGTATGAAAATGCCCAGAATCGCTCGGGTTCTCAACTTCTAAGACCGGAAAATTTATAAGAAATACTTAAAACGCGAGTCGCACTATCAAATAGTTGTTAAAAAATTAAAAAAAGGAGTCAGGTTTTGTTACACTTAGGAATAATTTCACTTGCAGGTGGGTATGAAATTGTAAAATTAGAAATTAGAATTCAGCTACAGCTAGAGTTCCTGGTCGATCGAAGCAGTATAAGTCCTCATCACCATTTTTTGAGGTCAAGGTACTTCGATGGAATTTAAACCAGTACGACTTATTTTCTCTCCCCCAAATCGAGGGTTGTGGTCCCAAACTCCTGCATCGATAGTTCGCGTCCCTTCCTGAGGTAAGGGTTGGCTGTTAATGTGGGTATTTATTCTCATTAATCTTTGTGAGCTAGAAAATCACTAAAGAGGTCCTGGGGGAACTCACTGGGTACTTGGCGATCACAAACCTCGCCGTAGACTTGAAGTTAGGCGTGACTGAGGCTGTAGGCCGAAGTTAAAGCCGAAATTAGATGGTCGCACGGACTTCCGATAATCTTGCGAGCTAGTAGTGGGTCGGTCTGGTAGAGAGGGGCCCCATGGTTCTTACTCGGGACTATGTTCAGGATTCCTTTCTTGCCTTCACTTATATACCAATTGTTTAACGCGGCTTGATCATTGTTCATTCAAACAAAAATAAATCCACATTAATTGTGCCTTGGCTCAGCATTACGAGTGCTCGGTAACAATTTTTGCGCCCAACGTGCAGGAATTTCTATAAAAGAAATTGCTTTTAGATAAAAACGCTTACTTGCAAACCCCATAGCTGGCAAATCCCTAATTGTAATGACTTCCAGAATCCCAGAATCCAAGTCATACGTAATCGAGCAATACCTGGTGGCGTTCAATCTACCTATCCGCACACGGCTCATACATCTCAATCTAACTCGCGCAACTTGGAAACTAAACGTCAAACTTCACTACGACGCAAGGAGGTGCACGTTGTTTAGCACTTACAACCCGCAGATCTACAAGCAGTTTAAGCTAAATGAACAAAGAAAAACTGGCGAGAGGCGACGGGACTGGCCCCAACAAAGAAATACGGGTCATCAGCTTAAACATAGGAACCCGACATCGGTATTTAATCCCGAAGATTCTTACAAAGGTCGAAAGTCACGAGGTTTATGTGCTATTTGATACTGTGCCTAGCGATAATTTTCTCCATTCTCGGTATCTAACCGAACAGCAGCTTGGCAACATTATTCTATGTCGACAACTAGCTGATTTAATCGTGAATGGAGTTAAAAGGACTTTAATTGGGGAAATAGATCTCTAAATCAAAATTTCGTGTCGTGTAATGTCTAACACTTTTTTGTTTCGACACGAATTGCGGGACCCGACGATTTTGGATGTCCCTTGGGTTTGTAAGCAGGAAACAATTTATAATTACCCACTCAGCTCAATGAGCCATCGAACATAAAATTGTAACATTGTAACATAAAATCGCGCTTGCCACCAATATCTCATTCTGTTCGCGACCATATTCTACTTCTAAATTAAAAGAGAAAATCATTCAAAAAACAAGTTCAAGGTATGTTGCAACTGGGAATCACGGAACAATGACAATCTCCATACTGTTCACCGTTCGTATTAGATAAAAAGGAAAAGGGCAAAATGCGTTTTTTTGTGGACTATCGAAGTTTAAATTCCATTACAGGGGATATCGTTCAAGCTTTATGGAGGACAGTATGATAAATGACATACGCGAAGACGTTCGTACTTGCTTGCTCTGTTTCTACTGAAAGTCACCTTGAGCATCTGTAAACGAAAATTAGCTATCGCGTGCATTACTACGACCCTGAAAGATCATAGCAGTTGGCCTGTTGGGTCCCTATACAAGATAGCTACGGGGGAAGCGTTTTTTATTAATGGCGACTGATATATTCTCACGCTGAGTCGAAGCTTTACCTCTTGGAACCTCTTCAGAGAAGAATATTGACCAGGGTATTGAGGACGAAGTTTTTGCCCGCTTTGGTTATCCTTGGGTAGTTCTAAAAGATAACGGCTCGCAGTTTACGAGTAAACAGTGGTATGGATCTTGCGCTCGGTGGGGCTCTGAAAGCTGGAGAATGCCCGTCTATCACCCTTTGAAAAAATCCTTTAAAAGAAGAAATGAAAAAATAAAAAGGGGAATACAACTGTGACTAGAAGTTCAGCTACATAACAACCGATATCAGGATATTGCCGATATTCTTTTTAACTTAAGAAATCGGAAAAATGCAGCTACCGGTAAAACACCACATCAAGTGCTTTTTCGTGCGATTCTACGAAGACCCAGCAAGTGGGCTTTCCCTTTTTTTGTCAAAATATTTATTCAACCTAAGCGCAATAATGTCCAAGATGAAGCTCGCGAGCACCAAGCGCGGAACGTTCAACAAAGTATCCCTTACACGAAATTAGACATCCAAAATACCAAGGAGGTCACTTAGTATCGATCACTTAGTATCATGCACTTTTCGATATCACATGTAGGTTCTGTGTGGGATTGGCCAAACGAACCATAAGACCGCATCTTGTCATCGCTTAGCCTTTCATCGGATGACCCATGTATACCAAGGGTGAAATTAAGTCTTCCATCTAACAAAAGGACATCTCCATGCAAGTTCAAGGTGCGAAACTTTAACTTTTTCCAATGCTCCATCCAGACAATAGACGCGCAGCTATTGGGAAAGCTGGAGATAACGTCAAGAAATACTCTAGAAATACACGGTTATTAAAGGAGAGGGCTCACCCGCTCCAAGGATAAGTGCAATGACGGGCTGGAAGCCAGGACATCCTCGTGGAAACCAAAATAAAGTCCCGTTGATGGACGATACTCCTAAGCATTGGTACAACTTCCATTCCAGAAGAAAGAACCTTTTATCGGTAGTATGTCAAAAGATTAGTTCTGAAGTATGCTTATTATAGTTTTGAGGTTTTCAGATTGAAGATATTTAAAATTTCTATTTTTGAAAATTATATTTAATTTTTTTTAATTTACAAGTACATCAAATACTTTAAGTTAATTTTTTCAATAATTTGATATATACGGTTGTTTTCTTGAGCAATAATATGTTTGAGATGATAATTTTGATCGCACCTTTATGTAAAACTACCATCCGTCTGTAGTATCTTTCTTGCATGTTTCTAACGGGAATTTTAAAGAAAATGCTCGGTGATATATTGCCACCAGCTAAAAATAATATTGTTCCCCAAATGTTAGCGCCGTAATTTGCGACTAACACGCTCATTCAGAAGAATTGAAGTTGGTGTTTTCTCGATTGTTGACGTCAGATCAAAGTAAAGTGGCATTTACACCTCTAGAGAACTCAGTGATTTCATGCGGATCCCCAATTTTCTTGCTTGTTGTACAATGTACTATTTCCTTTTCCTTAAAACATGCAATTTTTGGATCTATATTAATTAATAAATAAGGTCTGCGACTCTACTTTGCGGCCATATTCATCAAACTGCAGTAGTAGTGGTAAGTTTACGCGATCGCCTTTCTACAGAGTAGTGTCCGGACGAAACCGAAAATAAAAATAGAGAAGCGAACATTTAAGTTAATTTCTTGCCCTCAAAGCAGTGTGGTTTACGTTCTCTTTCCCGATTTGAATGTTGTGGTCCCGAACACCTGCGTGGGCAGTTGGCCTTCCTTTCCAAGGTAAGACTTAGCTGTTAACACTGGTATTCGGTTTTATTACTCGTCGTGATTTAAAAGTGGATGGCCGCACGGATATGCAATAACCCTGCGAGGTAGCAGTAGTTCGGTTCGGTAGTCGGGGGCCACATTGTTCATACCCCGTACTATACTTGGGATTCCTTTCTAGCTTTTCGGTATACGTCCATTGTTTAACGGAGGTTGATAATTGTTAATTCAAACGAAAATGCATTTACAATAATTGAGAAAAAAGTCAACCTGATCTACATGAAAATTACTCGCAACAAAAATTCACAAAAATTCTTAGTGTCAAGCTGACACCAAGAAATGCAGAATGCGAAAATAAACTAGTAAA
>NC_046660.1:121408893-121412929 GCF_010883055.1 Belonocnema kinseyi | reverse complement strand
TGTCGAGAATATAAAGTTCCAGTATATACGGCACTTCCCATTCTCAACAATTGACTCAATTTCCCTAGGAGCATTTAGAGGAGCGATATTAAGGTGAATGCCCTGTTGCGGCCCTGTTGCGGCGAGAAAACTACCATGATTCTCGCCCGATTTCGAACGCGTTTTCCAGGCCAGACTCCAACTACTCGTGTCCGCTACTGAACTCAGCGGAAAAATATAGGGTCGCCGTATTCCTAGCTCAACAACTATTCCACAGGACCGGGATCTGCTGTTCTGATTTCTTTTCGTTGAATCAGCGCGAATTCGTTTCGGTGATTCAGACTACCAATTTAAATTACGGAAAAAATACAGCGTCGTACCCACGGTCTGGACGAGCCCGATGCGGATTATTTAACGTGTATCAGCACTTTTCTAAACCGACTGTTGCCTCCGTATTCGGAACAGGAGAAAATAACGTATGCACACCGGAATATGTTCCAACATTACAACAAACTATCCGTCGAAGTCTGATAATTAATTTCGATTATTTAAAACCATTGGTAATTCAAGTGGAAAAATCCCTACGAGTTCAACGAATGTTTAGATTACCACAGCCACTGAAAAAATCCCTGCTATCGAGCCTAGCCTACCGTGAACTATAGTAATGTACAGTACAGTAATGTAAATTCTGCTACCGTTACGGTGAATGTTAGTTTGTTGCTCTACAATACTGTCAATTCACTACAGTTATCTTGATCGCTAGTTATTCCCATACAATGGAAATCTTGACTTAGCTCATCCACATTATTTCAAACTTAGTTTTTAAGAGTAAGATAATTTCAGGCTAAGGTAAAAATTATTTTTGCTCGTTTATGCCATTCATTGGAGACTCGAGCTGTGGCGATCAGACCGACATTTCAATTGCTGTCTAGTAGAGAAGTGGACCTTACTGAGACATTTTGTTTTGTTTGTTTAAAAGATTACGAATTCGAATTATATTATTTTGTTTCAAGCATTACGTTCATGATTTTTCTTTTATTTTGCTTTCTTTCATTTCAATTAAAAATTATGCTACTGCAAATTAAGAAACGAGATTTTAATTTTAATCTGGTTCCCGAATTTCCGTTTACTGTCTGCAATATTCGTGGAACCTGGATGGAAACCTGAGATGCCTCCAGATCATTTTATCTAGATTTTGGGAACGAACTTACTAGCCAGGAGCTATACTTGGGTCTGCATCAGTAATTCTTTTGTGAGAGGAAGTCCTCACATCCCATAGCAGGGCCCTCGAGGCTTAAAGCACTTGACTGATGACTCTAGACCGCTAGAAATCAATTTTGTTTAATTAGAGTCAGTCTGTAACCTCGTGTAAAAATTCAGTATTGTTCACTGTGTCGTCATATCTTTCTGTTTTCCAGAGAAATAACAAAAGTACTTATGAGATTCGTGGAAATCCTATTCTTGGTGTCCAATCCTTATATGACTATAAAATATGACTTTCCTGTAACAAATATTTGTAATTATATGCCATTATACGTAACTTTACTCTCTTGCATAAAATGCATTCATTTTGTGCGTGATTTCTATCGAAATAAAAAAAATCACGTGCCTATAAAATACTGTTGAGCGCTACTGTAGAACTTGATTCAGTGGTCGCTTAACACTGCGAGTGGCCGACTATAGAAGTCACTACCCACAAGCGATAATAACACCACAGACTGTATATGGACGCTTGAAAATGTGATCTAAACTAATTGGATATTTTTCGGAATATTTTATATGGACTTTGTCATCGTGTCGTTTCTCGCGTTGGTAGTGCAAAATAGACCATAATCTCAGGGTTAATAAAAGTGATGAACTAGCTTCATATAGAACCTAAATACAGAATCTAAAGTCTGATTTACCATTTCGGGCTGATGTTTGTTTAGGAGATACGTCAGTTACTTGAGGACTTGGAGGAGTAGGTTTAGTAATAGACATGTCCGATGTTTGTTGACCTCAATGGTTTAGCATTATGAATGAGATAGATATGAATTTGCTAGAGAATCCATCGGTTAGAGTCCTTTAATAAAGGAGATCAAACCCTTCTTTTAATCTCTCGGCTGATTTCTTAGCTATGAACGGGTCTCGAATCAGTGGACTTTTGTGTTTTTGGGGTCGCTGATAACGATAACACTATCCATATGTTACCATTACATCTAGGTCAAGGTCAAACAAAGTTCAAACACCTTAATTCGATTAATGCAATTTTTTTGACCCCGGATTCTAAAAAAGCGGAAAATTTTACGTCCGAATACGTCTTGACCTGTTTGTCGAACGGACCTCTGAAGGTCGTTTGGAGGTCATCTAGAGGACAAATCCTTCTTTTAATCTCTCGGGTGATGTCTTAGCTACGAACGGGTCTCGAACTAGTAGACCTTTACGTTTTTGGAGTCGCTGATCACGATTCCGGTGTCCAAATGACCCCATCACGTCTAGATCAAGGTCAAATGAAGGTCAAACTCCGTTTTTCGGACGACGTAATTTTTATGACACCCCTGATTCTGTTTGTGTGTGTCTTTTCGTGAATGTGGGTACTGTGGGTAGACTCTTGTGCATCTGGGCGTTTATGTGCTGTGTATCTGTGTGTGCCTATCTATTTCTATGTGTATATGTATGTGCTGTATGTGGCTGCAAGTAGATCTGTGTTAACTTACGTGTGATCTGTGTTTACTTTCGAGTAGAAAATGAAGATTATTGTATTGCTTTTTCAAGATCACTGAATGAGCAACCGGTATGGGGGCATATATGTTTCCATTGTGTAGTAAGACAGCTTTCAAAATCCTCGCTGATGAATTAATAAATAGTTGCCAGTCACTAGGTACATATTGAACACATTTGTACTCTATCACACAGGCCCACAAAAAAAACAAAAGTGTCTGTGCAATTGACCAGACCTATATATTCTTATGTATTTTCCGACGCTGAATTCGAATTTGCAATAAAAAAGTAGGGTCCAGCTACTTTTTTTATGGGGTTTTGATCGAAAAACCTCATTTTTACGGTTTTTTCATGGTTTTTTTTTAAATAAAAAAAAATAGAGAAAAATTTTATTTTTTTGACTTCAGAATCGAATTCTACGGGAAAAAATACATCGAAAACCATGTTTTGATTTTTTTTTTACAAAAATCTCAACCCACCATACGGCGATGAAAAGGCAGAAAATCGCGAAAAGGGAAAATTTGCTTCAAATTTGATTAAAATGACATTAAAATCAAGTTTTACGATTTTAAACCGATTTATAAACATTGAAAATACTTTACTGGGGGTTTTTGAGGTCGCTGATCACGAATTTTAAGTCATTTTTTTTCAAAAAACAACTCCTTGTCGGCGTAAGTGGACAATAAACGTGATAAATTGATATTTTTTTCAAAAAATCGATGTTTTGTATACTCTTCTGGAGGTTTTCCACTACATGAATCACAAAACTAGAACTTTTTTCGACCCTTGATCATAAAGTAAGACTTAGAACCTATGTATAGCGATATTCATGAACTCCATTATAATATTTTTAGCTTCTTTCAAGAAGTGCCTTAGAGTTTTAATGGGTTAATCAATTGAGTTTGTAGAATTTTCGCTAATACTTCGCAACTTCGATAGTGAGATGTTTGATACTAGATATTTACTAGCGTGATGAACTTGAACTTTGCAATCATTAGATACTCTCTGCATTTTGTATAGTTGAATTAAACTATCTAAAGTTTATAACTTATATTGCTACTCAATAGCAGTACTATCAAAAACCTGCTGCTACGAAGACGTTGGCCACGATGACAACTGCCCTTAAAATGGGATGTGTAGAATGATTCGTCGGTTCAACTCTTCGTAGTAACGAAACCAGCGAAGGCGCGCTGTCTTGCAGGCGGAGTGCTAAGATGTGAGAATGATGCCGTAGTGTGTCTGACGACGAGTTGATATTGTCCTCGTCAAAGTCAGAAAGCTCTCATACTTAGGCCTGGGGAGGTATGAGAGTTATCACCCCTAGGACGGCTGACTCACCTGCGATTGGGACAGGATT
>NC_046660.1:121386215-121408793 GCF_010883055.1 Belonocnema kinseyi | reverse complement strand
GAAGCGTCCAAAAACGCAACAATGGGTCGGAAAGGTTATGGCCTCCGTATTTTGGGATGCACATGACATAATATTCGTGGACTATCTTGAAAAAGGTAAAACAATCACAACAATGCGCTTGTTCATTCATGCTTAGTTGCACAAGCAAAATTGCATGAAATCGGCTTCGAAGTGGTTCCTCAGCCACCGTATTCACCAGACCTGGTCCCCATCGACTATTACTTGTTCCCTAACCTGAAGAGATGGCTCACCGGTAAGCGTTTTTACTCAAATGAGGAGTTCATAGCTGAAACTGAGGCGTATTTTGGAGACCTTCCGATCGAGTGCTTTTCGGACGGTATCAAAAAGTTAGAAAATCGTTGGACTCGCTGTATCGACCTAAAAGGAGAGTATGTTGAAAAATAAAACCGACTTTATCCAAAAAAACGTCTCCGTGTTTCATTTTTCAGGGACTTATCAGACTGCCTAGTAGCTCGCTATTTTGCTGACCTTCGAATTCTTCAAATGACATTCTTCTATCTGCGTCATTAGTTTCTGTCTTAAAAGAGACTTCGTCAGTAAATATCTGATGTTCACTTTCAACCTGATCAATGCTGATTAAAAAAGCATGAGTCACAGATTGAACAGATGCATATAGTATTGTAGAATCATTCTTTCTATTATACCTATATGTATTAGTGAAGCAGAAATAGCAATCAGTGCCATGATCCGTTGGCTCTCGCCAGATCGTAGGAGAAACAAATATCTGTTTCTTCTTTTCCATGATTCGCAGGGAGCAAGTGACGCATCATATTTTTGGACTTCAAAAATGGTCCATTCCACTGATAACTATGTTGAAACATTTTTTGACATGTGCTTTCTATGTATCTGTAAAATCTGTAAATTCCAGGGACTTCGCAGGTGACCTGTTGCTCACCGTCACCACGTGGAGGTGATTACATTAAAAAGGACGTCAAGGCCTTTTTGACGGCTAAAGAAATTAAACATATAACGACCCCATTCGCTCACTCCCAGAATAACCCAGTTAAGCGTGTCAATAGGACAATAAAACCAATTATAGCCGCGTTCATAAATGCCAGCCACAAAGAATGGGCTGAGAATCTATCGGAAATTCAATTAGCATATAACACCGTACCACATTCGGGAAGTAGAATATCTCGTTTCCGTTTAAATCATGATCGTGAAGCTTTTATTAGGCATATATCAGAATCTCCTGAAAATGAAAAAGACTGCTGTTGGAAAAAGCTGACAGTTCAGTTGATTATTGGGTAAAAAACGGACAAAATGGATGAGTTCCACCATAGAATAGAAGATCAGTTAAAGAAGTACTCTAAAGAGCATCTTACAGATCGTTACATAAGGCCAGCTTTTGTTAGTAGCTTGTTGGGATTGACGAAAGTTGAATTGACAGATACAGCCTGTAAATTGGTAAAAAAGTATAACATTCATAGTTTAAAAATACCACGTCGAAGCTTGCGTGCTAAGTGACGTAAATTTTTAGCATCGATTTCGTCAATTGCCGCAATCCTTGTGTTCAGCAACGGGAAGCAGAAGTTATAGTCATAGCCGATCCAATACGCGAGAGTTCTAGCAAATCTCTCTAAGATGCACTCTCGGTGATATTGAAAAAACTTCAAGAAAAACAAGATAAAATCCAAAGGCAGTTTGAGGCAATGAAACTCCAACTTGAGGTAGAACACAACCAGACGAAAGAGACAGAATGTACGACAGTTGACGACTTTGACGATGGCATCGTGACTGAAATGAAGAATGCTTATCGTTTCCCCTAGCTAGGGTAAATATAGGGAAATTGAAGGTCGTGCGCATGTTATCCTTACTTATAAAGCAAAAAATAAGAAAAATGCTATTTCCTCTGCAAATTTGGGCTCTCAATCTCAATTTTATCCCTAGATTAGTAGAGCTCTTACTATTTTCTCCCTACATGGAACAATTAGGGAAAAGCCTAGGGATTTTCTGTTTACACAGGCCAAAAGAAAATTTCCCTGCGAGAAATAAGTGACTAGACTAACCTTATGGATTTTGAGTCGCTGAATCCAAATCTGACCTCCGAATTTCTCGTACACGTCTCAGTTTTCCTCTACATGCAAAAAATAGGTAAAAAATAGGGATATTCTGGACATTATTTTGATAATACTAGTATACGCGAAAATAGACACATGGATGTTATATGCTTAAGCGTCGCGACTTATAGAGATTTAATTTGTACACAGAAATTCTTTAGTGTGCCTTTTATTTCCCCTAGCTTATGTAATTCCAGGGAAATTGAAGGTCTTTCTCATATTATATAGATTTTTGCGCAAGGAGAAAAATGGAAGGTCTGTTTAGCAATATAAACGTGCAAACAGACCATATTGCAGGGTCGACTATAGGATAGCTCTTGAATATGACTAAAGCGACTATCTCTATAAATTAAAAATAAGATAGGTCCAAATCGACAATCTCAGAAAGTCGACTCGATTTCCTCAGACCGTCGCCACGGTCATCTCAAGCTGGCTGACCCGATCATTGTGAGGGGTCGGTTTGGAAATCTCGGATGGTCGATTTGATTTTATCAGACATTCGGCTGGGTCGTATGTAATGGTTGATTCGATTATCTTAGATATTTCACGTAGTCATTTCGGATGGGAGATTTGATCATCCTTAAGACAAATTATAAATATATATAGAACTATATATAGAACTTATATGATATTACTGGTACGATATAATCAACTTTAATCTAAAAAGTAACACTAATGCAGGATTAAGTTAAATACTGCAATTACAATTGTTAAAATTAAAAAAGTCTCTTGCCAGCTGCTTTCCTGCTTTTTGAGCCGCCCCGTAAATATTCCCTAGAACAATGTAAACAGTAAATTAGCATGAAACCAATTAAATCATTTTTTTATTTAAATAAAATAAAAGTTTTTAAGGTAGAAAGTCAAATGTTTTGGAAAAAAGTGGATTTTTAAGAAAAAAAAAATTAATCTTCAACAAAAAAGATGATTTTCAAAAAAAATTATCAATTTAAGACAAGATTCTCAACCAAAAAGTGAAACTATCAACAAAGAAGAAGAATTTTCTACTCCAAAAGATAAATTTTCTGCAAAATAGTTGAACTTTGAGCCAAAAAGTTCAACTTTTAACAAAGGAGATTCACAGAAAGAAAAGAATGTCATCTTTGCAACGATTTCAGAGTAAATTTTACATGTTACAACTCTATTTAATCTTGTATTGTTTCAATGCAATAAAATTCAACTGTATCTGCTTGAAAAAACCCGAAACCTAAAGTACTTCTGTTCTTTCATTTTTAGGTTTCCTTTTTACCCGAAAAGAATAGTTTTTAACAAAATACGTGAACTTTCTACCCAACAGTACAATTTTTAGCTTATACAGTATACAGGATACAGTTTCAACTGAAAATGGTACATATAGTTGAATTTGCAGACAAAAAATCTATTAAAAAATTTATATTAAAAAAAACAACAATTTTCAACCCAAAAGATGAATTGTCGAGGAAGGATATCAAATAATCTATTAAAAATACAAATTTGTAACTTATTGAATACACAGGATACATTTAGAACCAAACATGGAATAGTTACATTTTTGGATTAAAAAAAGAATAATTTTAACCATAAAAATAGGTCGGCAACGAAGCTTTTAAATATTTAACAAACAAACAAAAAATTATCAGGCTAAGAGATTGATCTTCTACAAAAAAGACGAATTTTGAACAAAATAAATAGATTTTTAGACATTTATTTAATTTTAGAGCCAAAAAGACAAATTATCTTGAAAAAATTTTAATTTCTAAGACAGAAAATATGATTGCTCAACTAAAAACTTTACTTTCCAAACCAAGAAGATTAATTTTTTACAAAACAGTAGAATTTCCACATTAAAGATAAATTAAAAATGAAACGCATAAATTCTCAATAAAAAATTTTAACTTGCAAGTAAAAGACATCAATTTTTTACCAAAAAATGGAATGGTATAATTGTCAGTTAAAAAGATTAATTTTGAACGAAATATGAAACGAATTTTAATCAAAATAGTTACATTTTCAACCAAGGAGATGAAGCTTCAAGAAAAAAAAGAAGAATTTTTAACAACATTCTGCATCGAAAAGAACCATCAACAAACAAGGACCATTTCCTACCCAGAATACATTAACTTTTAACTAAATAGTTAACTTTTAAGTTTATAAGATCAATTTTGTACCAAAAAAGAAAAGTTTTTTCAACAAATTACATACACCTTTACCAGCATAGTTTAATTTATAAATTAAAAAATGAATTTTTAGGTCAAAATGAAACACTTAAAGTTTTACTTTTTAAAACTAACTTTTCATTTAAAAGCATTATTTTTAATACAAAAAAATATCTTCTACAGAAAGTTGAATTTTATACTATCTAGTTGTTTTGCGAAACAGAATTTTGAATTTTTAAACAAATATAGAATAGGTACATTTTTATTTAGAAAATATAATTTTTTATTTAAAAGAATATATTTTTAATAAAAAAACTACTCTTTTTCAAAAAAGTTGAATTTTCTACAACATAGTGAACTTTTCAATCAAATTGTCCAAATAGTTATATTTATATTATCATTTTACCCCAGAAAGGGAAGTTTTAATAAAGGTGTTCAATTTTCTAAAAAACAGTTGAATTTCCAAGACAAATTTTCTATACAAAATATTGGCATTTTTAACCCAATAATATGAAGTTTCAACAAAAAGTGAGTTTTCAATAAAATAGTTAAATTTTAAATCAGAGCATTTAGTTTTTGACTTGAAAAATAAAATTTCAAGAAAACACATACATTTTAAACCAAATAGTTAAATTTTTAATGGAGAAGATTACTTTTCTACGAAAATAGACAAATTTTCGACAAACTACATAAATTTTGAATTAAACAGTTCAGGAATGGAGCAGGTAATAAAACAGGTATAAAAATAATGATTGAATAATGACTAATTACCTGTAAATATATTAATTGTGTTTTCACTGCAGATCCAGGTCTCCATTCTCTGCATATAGGAGCACAAGTACGACCCTATCCCTGCCATGTGTTCTTTAATGAATTTCAGGAGTGAATGTCAGAACTGAAAAATAAAGATTTAGTTTCAAATGAATAAATTCAATTCAAGTTGATCCTAAATCTATTAATCCTAGAATTAACAATGACTACTGAAATAATTATAATCTA
This sequence comes from Belonocnema kinseyi, assembly GCF_010883055.1. Taxonomy (NCBI): domain Eukaryota; kingdom Metazoa; phylum Arthropoda; class Insecta; order Hymenoptera; family Cynipidae; genus Belonocnema; species Belonocnema kinseyi. Next base: position 121,403,581 of record NC_046660.1, on the reverse strand, counting down.
CTTTAAACTAATATTAACTTCAAAAAGATTAGATTTAAATGTCTTAAATCTCACATAACATTTGGAAAATATTAACATCACAATTATGTATTTAAAACAGGTACTTACAGAATAAGATATTTTCCATTAATCCTCAATAAATGCACTCACTTTACACGGAAATCTTAGGTAAAAACATTTTTATTTAACAGAAAGCACCAAGGGTTCTACGAATTCTATATGCTAGCAAACTAGCGATACCCTTTACATTTTCACGCGCATGATTGACGCGTAAAAATCAAGGAATTGATCAAACGCAATGTCTTATCTGCTCCTTCGTGGATGGTCGAAATAAGTGAAAACAATATGTGCGTATTCACCATGTGGAAAAGAATACCTTAGATACCCCTGATGGTGAGCCTGATGTTCTTCTAAAAGCCAGACTGGCGATAATATAAAAGTCTTTTTAACCATTTCGAAAAAAATTTGGAAGGACCGTTCGACCATGTAGTACCGAGGGCTCACAACGTAAATGGGGGCGTGATACGGATAAGGCCAATTTTCACATGAGATGTTCGTCTGATGATGAGAAGCGTAAAAATGGGTGCCTGGCAGGTGTGAGTGGATGCGTCAAAGGTTCAAAGGTTCGAATTTTTGGCAGTTAACTTACGTGACTCGGATAAGGTTGAAAATTGGTGTACATGTAGGGGCTGACATTAGAAATAGCACCTTCGTATTGCCAGGCACTTACCTGGATGCAAAAGTGTTGCCAGGCGACTTCGAAGTCGCCGGACATTCAGGTGAAATTTCTTGAAATTGATTTTACAAGAAAAAGATTGAAACAAAAGTTGGTCCACTCCCAAAGATGCATATTTTCATGGGTATATAATTTTTTGATAAAATTGATATATTTGGAGAAAACATATATTAAAGAAATACCATAACAATAAAAAGCCCTTTTTATTGACAACAAGTGATTTTTTCGAAACTTATTAAGGGACAAAAGGTACTCTATTACAGGTATACTCCAAGATGAATAAGAAGTATTTGTTCAAAATGTTAATAATTACCAAGTTATTCGCATTTTTCCTTCTTTTACCCATTTTTTCAATCACCTGCTGTATCTTTAGCAATTTAAAAGAAGGTGTGCTCAAAATTAGTACAGGAATAAAGTAAGTTTTGTGCAGTGAATTAGCGTCAGCCACTTTCAATTAAAACGATAACTTATTCTGCTATAAATAATCATAATCAGTATCACGTCCTCAGCTTCTGATTATCGTAGAAAGATGTAATAAAGATAAATATGATTATAAAAATTAAACAATAAAATCGCTTTACTTTAGAATACCCATTATTTATTATTGTTAAAGTTTATGTTTTGTCGCGGAGATACGTTCGACCTTTATTACCGTGACGAATGTCAAGTTTCCCAGACCCAGCGTGGGTCATTGGCGTAGGCATTACAAGTTCTTCCTGCTGTATTTTTAATGCAGTTCTATACCATTAAAAATGCAATCGTAATTCCTACGCGAATGACCCACGCCGGGTCTGGGAAACTTGACATTCGTCACGGTAATAAAGGTCGAACGTCTCTCCGCGACAAAACATAAACTTTAAAAATAATAAATAATGGGTATTTTAAAGTAGAGCGATTTTATTGTTTAATTTTTATAATCGTATTCATCTTTATTACAACTTTCTACGATAATTAGAAGCTGAGAACGTGACACTGATTATGATTATTTATAGCAGAATAAGTTATTGTTTCAATTGAAAGTGGCTGACGCCAATTCATTGCACAAGACTTACTTTATTCGTGTACTAATTTTGAGCACAGCTTCTTTTAAATTGCTAAAGAAACAGCAGGTGATTGAAAAAATGGGAAAAAGAAGGAAAAATGCGAATAACTTGGTAAATATGAGCATCTTGAACAAATACTTCTTATTCATCTTGGAGTATACCTGTAATAGAGTACCTTTTGTCTCTTAATAATTTTTGAAAAAATTACTTGTCAATAAAAAGGGCTTTTTATTGTTATGGTATTTCTTTAATCGATGTTTTCTCCAAATATATTAATTTTATCAAAAAATTATATACCAATGAAAATATGCATCTCTGGGAGTGGACCAACTTTTCTTTCAAACTTTTTCTTGTAAAATCAATTTCAAGAAATTTCACCTGAATGTCCGGCGACTTCGAAGTCGCCTGGCAAAACTTTTGCATCCAGGTAAGTGCCTGGTAATGCTCAGGTGCTATTTCTAATGTCAGCCCCTACATGTACACCAATTTTCAACCTTATCCGAGTCACGTAAGTTAACTGCCAAAAATGCGCACCTTTGACAGGTCACCACAGGTGAACGCATCCACTCACACCTGCCAGGCACTCATTTTTAAGTTCCTCATCATCAGACGAAAATTTCATGTGAATATTGGCCTTATCCGTATCACGCTCCCATTTACTTTGTCAGCCCACGGTCTATAACCTTATTTGCTAACCTTTTCTGCCCTAAAACAGTGAGTGTTGCAGTTATTGTCGAATTTTGAGCGCTTTGCTTTCGAACGTTGCGAGAAGCGGGTGATTCATAAGATTGGCATTACCGCACATGTTAAATACCTTATTCAAGCACATGTTGTAGTTTGGTCAAAATATTGAGCGCTTAGTGTTCGGTCGTTGTAAGAATAGGGCGATTCTTATGAAATAAAATTACCGCACTTGATACTGACCTTATTTTATTACCATTGCTGCATCAAAACAATAAATGTTGCAGTTGATTAAAAATATTAAGCGCTTAACGTTTAACCCATTCTATCACATCAGCCTCCAAAACAATATTATAACTTCTTTTTCACGATTTTTTGTTAGCATAATCATAATTTTTTAACTTATTTTTCCAAATATCATCGTAAACTGACTGATTTAATTTGACCTGCAAGTTTAGTTTTTTCTTTATTGAGAATCTTTCCTCGATCCCGCCAACTGAGAAACTGCGTGGGTCAGCACTTCTAGGAACTCCTAAACCGTGGAACCCTGAACCGCGGGTCTAGCGTATTTTCTTACTGTCCGTTCTTATTAATTAAAAAAATCGCTAAATTTTAATAGAGCATGGCTTATTTTCGGGGGAAAACATTCCTTATAACTCTACTTCTCTAATTTAGAAAATAAGTAAATACTCTTCAAATAATTTACTTCAGAAAAAATGGTATTTAAAAAAACGAGTTTGAACAATTTTGTCGTAGAGAATGTTTTCTCAAAAAAGTAGGTTAATATTTATTGATAATTCAATCCTTTATCGAACATGCACAAGAAGAGATAGTAAGATACAATTCCATTGCTAAAATTATTGTCAAAATAAATGTTTCTTATTAATTTTAAAAATTATTTAATACAAAATCATGCTCATTATTCTCGAGTAATAACTTTAAAACCTATATTTTCAGGAACAACTCGTATGATTAATGATTGTCTGACTGTAGATATAGACATGCTTACAGCTTGTCTTGATGTATTGTGAAAAATCCCAGTCAAAAAGTCATCAATAACACTTTGTCGCATTTTACAGAGAAAGCATAGAAAATCTATGCTATTATCACCCAGGTGTCATAATAGCTCATTCTACCCATGCTGACACAATACCTGAAGCTAGGAAACTAGTCATAGAATCTTGAAATAATTTTTTCCATTGATTTTGTGCTGGGTTTTTGAAGTAAGCAAATATTATTTAAAGTTGGATATTTGACTCAAGTTACTGCAAAATGAACGAAGCCGAGAAAATTGACGATAACTGTTCGAAACTTTATTCGCTGTATCGCGGATTCTAATTCATTTTTTCCAGCTTTTTGTTGCTGTTCTTGACTAATTTGCATATGCACTTTTCGTTTTTCCCAAGTAATTGTTAAAAAATGTTAATTAATTATCGAAAATGCAGTTGATGGTGTTGATTGGGATGCTGAAATTCTGAAAACGCCGTAACGGGCAGTTTCGGCTCTCTTTGAATCACGGACCTCAGAAATAGGCCTGCCATGGTTTGTGAAAACGCCGTTCACGGCAAAAGAATTTCGCAGCTCAAAATAAACGCAGTTACGGCGTTTCTTGAATTACATACCTTTTTTCTCGGGCTTCGATGATTCCAGAGAATGCCGTAAGCGCGAACGGACCTCTTCAAAATCACGAAGGCTCGATATTACCATCCGATAATTTAGTAAAGTCCGTAACTGCCAAATTTTGCAGTTAACGGCGTTTTTTCAAAATTTAACAATGATTATTTTAAAAATTATTAAAGATTTGAAAAAATTATTTTAATGATTAGGTGCATCCTTTCTTCAAGATTCCAAAGATATAAAAAACTTATGGTTCGATTTTTTGCAGTTAACGCTGTTTTCTCAAATCGCGGCAGTACTCATCTTTTTGTGGTAGTTTAAAAGTGCCCTTCGTTCTGAGAACACCTGGCGGTTTCGCAGTTCTAAAACTGGTTTTGTGTTTCGGAGGTTATAGAAAATCATACAATTCAGATTTTTTAAATAAACAAATGAATTCATCTGCTGGCGGCATTTACTATATTAATAAAAATCACTCGTATAATAGGCACAGTATTACTGCAAAAAAATAGACGATTTCTGTGTAAAAATAAGATAACCTTTTTTTATCAAATTAAGCAGTATTTAGAGTAACGATGAGTTGCTCCGATATTGTCTAAAGGTCCTAGTAGGAATTAAATTCTTTTGAAAGATATACTACATTTTGCAATTTGAAACAACATGAAAAATGAGTTCTTCTTCGCGGAATCAAAAATAATTTAATATAGATATTTTCTGAAAGATATTAAATGAATTAAATTTGCAATGTATCCTACTTTACGAAATTGAAAACAATTCATTGTAGATATTTTTTAAGGAACTGGGAAGAATTATATAAATGTAAATGTTTTATTGTTTCTGGAACATAAAATAATTCCGAGTGTTGTTGCTGCCGCTACAGGAATTACAGGGTATCAAATTTCTGGAAAATGTATTACTCTCTTGCGGATTAGAGGTCGGTGAAAGAATCAGATTTTAAAAAGGATATAAAAATGTTAATTTTGACGCTGAAATCAGAATTTCACAATTCTTTTCAACTTAAGCCTTCTTACTGCTTCTCAGCCGCTGTTGTATTAGTTTACTCAGCCATCGCGACCGAGAAGATTGTCTTTATTTTACCTTAAGTACAATAATATGTCGGTGATACAAGCATTTTATTAAATTTATGCATTCAGAAAGATTTAAACTTTCATATTCGCTTTTTTGGAAAATTGTATAGATATCCAGACTACTAAAATTCATTATATGCTTAAGTCTGACATGTTGCCATGAGACTCCATGTTTCATTCATCATTTTTGGGTTCAAATATTTCGAAAAATAACTCGGTGAGCGCAGCTGAAACTTTACAGGGTCATGAAGGGACTATTGTTCTAAATTCAGCCAAAAAGTAGAGAAAGTCGATTATCATCGAACTTCCCTAAACTGCGTGCATCAGCTGTGAAGCGGGAGAATTCACACCGAGGATAATTTTTGCATTTTATGTTACCGAATATCTATACCAAACTTGTCTCTCGGTAACTGGCTGTGCTCGGTTGTTTTGGTTTTCTGCACTTTTATACTCCTCTTTCAGACATTACCTGGAGGATTATCGTCTTTTGAAATCCTAGGCGAGGAGCACGTTATTACACACTTAGTAAAATTGCAATCTCTATATGTAAATGTCCAAAAAGGATAATTGAAAGATGAGCGCCCTAGGTGCGTGTAGACTGGGGTACTTTCGCCTATTAATAAAAATAATACAAACAAATAGTCGGAAAAGTGTAAAACGCGTACCATGGGGTGACTTTAGAAAGAAGTGAAAATGAATCACTGCGCAGCAATACACATTTCCCTTTCGACGATTATTGTCAAATTTCTAGATCATTACAAAGTAAAAACTTGGGGATATATTTTGTTGTAGGTAAAATTATAACGGTGCTCACTGTACCTCGGTAGGAATTCAGATATCTCTCGAACTTGTGGTACGATAAACCGAGTAGGGTAAGGGGTGGCAGTGCTAACAAGTTAACAGTCAATGTTTTTTTTTAAATTAATAAGATGTTGCATTGATCCAGTTTTTTCTCATTTTGAGTTCTACATTATATTATATTATATTTCTATAAGTATTAATCACATCAAAAAACAATGATTTGGTAATTTAATTATTTCTAACATGCTGTATAATTTTTCTCTTGCAACGTCAATTTTCAAGATTTTAGTAAGTAACAAAATCTCTCTGATGAAATAGATTTATTTGATGCAAAGTAGAACTAAAATTGTTAAATAATAGCCATGCTATAATGAAAATCACCTTCGCCCTACTGGTTGGAGCTGCCCCCCCTTTACCCTATGTAGGGTACGAAATACCGATGAAATATTGATATTTCATGTCAAGCGTACCATAATCTTAGAAAAACTGAAGGTATGTGAATTCAACTTTGTAAAACTAGGTTTCTAGTTATGAGCATGATTCAAATTACTCGGGGGTGGGATTTCGATGCCCGCTAATCTAGTTTATAGACTCTAAATAATTGTAGATTCAGTTCTCGTATTTTTAATTCTAATTTAAATAAGTATTTTTTCAATTAATGAATTTAAACTTATTATTATAAATAATGATAATGTTAAAAGTGGTATCATAATATTTATCTTTAATAATAAAGTAATGCTTTGAAAAATATTTTAAACTTTCTAGATTATTGTCTAGAAATAGAAAATTTGATCAAATTGTTTTTATTTTGATCAAATTGAATTTGTGCGTTTTCCTAATATTTTTTTTTTAATTCAGCCAAATCTGAGGATGCTATTATTACGCGTATAGAAAGATTTTTTTATATTAAATATCGAACAACTTCATGCTTGGTGAATTTATCATCGATATGCTCTACTTTTCTAGTAATCTTAACATGTCTATGCATGCGCAGTAGTGACTCTTGTGTATTTTTAAATTGACATATGGCCTTACATAACCTACAAATACATAGGAATAACTACTGCGCATGTCAGTTCAGAATTCAGAATTCACACCGCAAGGGAAATTTTTGTTGTAGTTATATGGTACTCTGATATTGGTGCTTCATTAACACTTTCTTTTTTTGTATATTTTGACAGTCACGAAATAAAAAAAGTAACTAAAATTTAAATATTTTATTTCTTTCATTGTATTTCTTTTACAATTGAGTTTAATTATTTTTTTAGTATTTGTATATAAGTTCACTGAAGTGGTTTATAAAATAAATATAGATCAAATGTGTTGCGTTCCGCAAGGAAAGGGTCCTAATTGTCGATTTTAGTTTATGAGATATTCGCTCCCATGTTTTGAATTTGGAATTTTAGATGGAAAATCATACATCAAACCAGGCTGTATCTCGTGTTGTTATACTTATGTTCCTGATGCCCAGAAAAGAGTCAATTTTACATTTCAAGAACAAACAGTGCGCTTATGGCTCTTGACCATTTTAGATGCTTACTACACGAAAAGCAGATTTTCCAAGTTCCAAATTCAAAAGTGACCTACTTCTTTTTCAACCTCAATGCTTCATCGGATCCGACTTCAAATACCAGAAATTTTTTTGGCTGAATGTCTCGGTCTGGAAGTCCATACTCCAAGGTGGGCTGTTTTCTTGCGGAATATCACATAATATTCTCCTTATATTTTTTTCTCATTTTTGTTAATTTTTTTCAATCATATTTTTCCATGATTCAACTTGTATATGTGCAAATGTATGTATTAGATTTATGTAAAAGTCCCCCCCCCCCTCAGTTTTGGTCAAATTTCCATATTTCGAGACCCTTTGAATCTGAAAAAAGGTTTTTACGCATGTGCCTGTCTGTATGGCTCTCTGTCTATCTGCATGTGTGTATCTCTGTCTATAGTTCAGTATTTCTATGAACACGATAACTTTTCAAAAAATTAATCTATTAGATTGGCCTTTAATACACTCCTTTAGTGTTTCAAACTCAAGGTCAAGTTCGTTACCCAGCCGTTTTTGTTAAAAATTCAAAAAGTGAACACATTTTGAATATCTTTGAGGCCCCTTTTTTCCAATTTAATTATTCTCTGTAGAGGTGTTTTTAGCATTCAAAAAGACGAAATAATTTTTCTAATGACTTTTTTCGTTAAACAACAAATTACAAGAGTTATAGCATTTACAAAATTCCAAAAAGCACACGAAAATGAACATTTTAGGCCAAATAATGCACGAAAAGAAAAAAAGTCGACAAGAAAAAAAGTCTTCACACGCTTGTTCATATTTTCTCGCTTTACCTCGCATTTCCAGCTTCTACCTTCGCGAGAAACACCTAATACTTAACTACCATTCACAATATTTACAATTTTCTTGTACCTACTTTCTCTCCTATTTACAATCTTTCTTTCTGCATTCCTCTTCCTACTTCCTTCTCTTCTCCATCTAACCTAACATCCCATTCACCCTTCACCTCCTCTGCTTCCCTTTCCTTCCCTCCATACCGTTTCTTTTGAGCACCTATACCTTACGTCTCTTCTCCTTCTCTCACTAACATCCTCTAGACAGCTTATTATCCCCCCTCTTCCCAAAATTTCCCTCACATTTACTCGTACGACTACATGTTATAATCCCTACACTCGTTCTTTTTGTCTCCCACCTGAAAATATAGTTCGGCGTATTCCTTGCCAGCCCTAGTGACACTTTACATACCTCTCTTGTATCCTATTTACCTCGTCACCTACCTTCACCTTCTCACCTCCACTTCGTGAAATAAGACACTCATCACAGACGAATCGAAAAATTTTATTCTCCTTACAAACTCATCTGCGAAAAACTTCTTTTCCAGCCCCACAGCTCTCTCATCACCACATTTGTCCTTTTCACTCTCTCTTTTGTGACCATTCATTCAGCTCCTGTACCGATTCTCCCTTCCACTGTACCTATTTTTGTCCATGTATCTTCTCAACCTTTTTATCATCTGCTTTAAAAACTCTTCGCTTTTTTCCAGCAGCACTATGTCATCTGCATATGCGAGTAACCATATACTGACTCCCCTTACTCTGAATCCTCCTACCACTTCAGCCGATACCTTTCTTTCCATACCCGCTTTTAGCCCTTCAGAAAACGCCTATACTTTCTCACCTTTTTTAGCTAATTCTCTATCCACCACGTGCTGCAAGACTTCAATATTGTCGTTAGTAATTCTTGCTTCCGTATAGCCCGCCTGCGTCTCGAGCTGTATTGCTTTTCCCTCAATATCTTATCACAGCGTATCTGCCAACACCATCGCGTATATTTTATACGCCGTATTCATTAACGTAATTCATGTATAATTTTCCTGCATAACCTTATCCTCTTTTTTATACAGTAGTATGATCAATACCTCTATCCATCATCTTAGGAATTCCTTCCCCTCCATACTTTTTTTACTATCCTTTTCAGACTCTCCCTTACATCTTGTGTGCCAAACAGCCCCGATTCGTTCTCTGTCCCGTCCAGCACTGCTGCCTTAGACCTTTTCAACTTTCTTATGTGCTTCTCTAGCTCCTCGTCATTCAGCTCCTCTCTATCTATCTCTTTCGTTGTTCTGATTTTCTCATCTCTCTTCCAAGTATCTGATCCCAGACATGAATCTTTGAAAAATCCCTTCCTTTCCTCACTCCCTAACTCCTAACTTATCCCCGCCATACGTTTCCTAAGCCAACTAATTATTTTCCGCACGTCTCCTTTTGTCTTAACACTTTTCAACCCCCCTTCCAGATCTTTTTCCTTTTTCTGCTCTTTCTTCTTACACATCACCCTAAACTCTTTCGTCATTTTTATTTACTCCTACCTTTTCGCAGTTCTTTTCTTCCACTTCCTGTACTGCCTTTCCACCTTTTTCTTTATCATTTAATATTCGCTGTCCTGTCACAGCTTCATAATTCGTTTGTTCTTCTTTCTAAATACCATCTTTTGCACACACCCTTTCACTTTCTCTTTCAGATTATCCCATATCTCTTCCACCGACTCCCCTTCAAAGATTACCTTCCTCAACTGCTTCTGATACTTGTCTATCGCCTCCCTCGTCCAGGACACGCTCCCCCCTATAGATTCTTCTTCCCTATTCTGCCTTCCGCCACTCTCCCCTTTTTATCTACAAACTTAATGGCTGATGGTCTAAACCCACCCTTCTTTTCACGGCGAATTTGTCTATCTCCTCCCGCCCTTTCAGCCTCTATCCTCCATCCAGTCTTTTAGAATCTCCCCCTCTTTATTTATTGTCTTATCCTTCAATTTTTGCTTTTGAAGCTCTCCTTTTTCCTGAATATGCTTCCTTCCGCCCTCACATAATTCTCGCACTAAAGTTTCCCCCAGTACTAGCATGCCCTTATATATCTCTCCTAGTAAGTCTTGCATCCTTTCTGTAACCCTTTCTATCCCATCCTTATTTTACACAGTCACAAACTTATACGTTACCCCTCATATCTCTATTGCCCTCATTTTCACGCCCTTCCCTTCTCTATGAACTTCTTCCTCTAATCCATCCCTGACCCCGGTCATGATTCCCCCACTAGCCCTTCCTTTTCTCTTTACTGTGACCGCCTCCTATAGCTTCCACCTATATCACCTTGGCAACTTTGTCTCTACCCTATCCTATTTCTTTCTCGTTATCCGCATCTCTACCAGTTCCAGCACATTAAATTCCTGAATATACCGCCAGAAATCCTCATATTTCGGTTTTACCCCTACTGCGTTCTAGTACTTCTTTTACTTCGTACATATCAGTACACTTCTCCACCCTGTTATATACCCATCCTTATCTATACTTCCCACGAAACGAATTCCCCTGTACTTCCTTTAACACTTCTTTCTCCCCGTCCCATACCAACAATCTCTCATCTATTTTTCTTCGCAGCTCTCTAATTTCACAACCACTACTTTATTCTCCTTTCTCCCCTCCATTCTAATTTTCCCTACCTTGCCTTTAACCCACCTTATGCTCTTTAGCAGCGCTTTCACCCCCTCCCACACTTCCTCGCTCTTTAGTTTAAATCCTCTTATTACAATATCATTTCTTCTATCTGCCTTCTCTCTTATCTCCATCCGTAACTACATTGTCCTTATCTTTTCCCTATCCGCTCTCTGCTCCTTTTCCGTCTTACGCTCTCCCACTTTCTTTTCTATCATATTCTTTACCCTCTTCCAAATCCCTTGCTCCCCCTCCCCCCACCTGTCAACTATTTCCATTTACGACCTTGCCCCCCCCATTCTCAAGCCTTTCACTACCTTTTCTTTTCATGCCCTTATCTGTTTTTCTATCTGCTTCATTTTATCCTCTTTTTCCTTCACTATCGAACCACTTTCCTCTGTAATCCTTCCACTTTCTTCTTCAGCTCTTTTATCTCCTTATCCCAATTCTCATCTCTCACCCTCTGGTCCTCCCTTATATTTTCCATCTGCTCCATAGCCCCTCTTAAGTCTTCCCCTAACCCTCTGATCTAGCCTACTAGAACCCCGAGAGCCTCCTTCTACGTCTGCACATCCATTTTTAGACGGTCTCTTCCTCGCCTTGTTGCTTCCTTCGTTCCGCTTTTTCCCTCTCCACGACGCGACACTCGACACCGGGCCATGCACAGCTTGCCTTCGTGGCCAGTTGTAAATTTCCTCCCCACCCTCATAGCCCCTGCAGACACCCTTTGCTCTCCCCTAACATTTCTCAGCACTGCGAGAATCACCCTTGTCCAATATGAATATATAAACTCCTGACTAAAAACTACCCCGCTCCCTTGCCTACCTAACCTAACTTTCCCTATTTAACCAAATCTCACCCCGCAACTACAAACAAATTAATTTTTAACTTCCCAATGCATCCCTTACAACCCTGCTTATCTCAAAGGCTTCCACCGTCATACTCCACTCACACATTCCACACAAACTCTATAAAATATTCTCACCACCTGTGAACCGCAGACTTTCTCACCATCTTCTCACCAGGCTGTGGTCACTCAATTCTTTAGGAGTGCAGACCTATAATCGACGGTGGCGCCATCAAACGAGCCCGCAGGTTTTTAAGATAATATAATAGATGCTTGATGTTATATCCAGTTGATTTGTAGATAATGTAATTAAAAACCCTAATAAATTGAAAACCCCAATAGAAAAACAAATAAAAATATATAAATAATTACTGGAATAATTACTTATATATTTCTGTTTGTTTTTCTATTGGGTTTTTCATAAAAACGTGTTTTACAGAAAAACGATAGATAATGGAAGTATGTTTGAAACCAGTTTTTATTTAAATTTTGTAATCATTTTCGACATCAATTTTCTTATCGGCAGGTTCCTTTGTCAAAATATTACTCTCTTGTTATGGTAATAATACAGAAGGTATTGCCCCCTCTTTTAGTTTTCAGCTGTGTACTGCAACGATAATCACCAGGTCAAAAATGATGACAACAAATTACATATTAGCTCTCCATCACTTCTTAACGGGTTAGGTTTCACATGTGTTGATGTTCGGAAAACAACGAAGGAGTAAGAGAGATAGATCAAACTTTGGCCCCTGAGCGACGTGTAGCGGGGGAAAGTCCTACATAGCTATTTAACGAGCCCGCAAAACAGGATCAAAGTATGTGTCTTCACGGTTGCCTATATTAGTGACCACAGCCTGCTTCTCACCATAAAACACCAACCAGCTATGCCTCTTGGTTGAAACTAATACCACCCTCATTAATTGATGTTTTGTGAGACTGTTTTTGTAACTATACTCTCTACCTTAGATGCTTTAAGAAACTCTTTTAGTAAATTACTAGGAGATGAAGCAATAGGGCACCACAACTGCGATGTAGAAGATGATGCGTTAGAAAATTCAATTGACATAGTCTGGGTCACTGAGGCTTGAAATATCATTTAGAAGTTAAAAAACATTAAGGCTGCTGTGTAGAACGTATGTGTAACATTTAAATCGTGAACATAACATTTGAATTCAGCAAACTTAGTTCATAAAAAACCACAGAAGTTGCAATAAAATGTTTAATAATACATTTTTTGAAAATAATGTGCATTTTATTAACTAGACAATGAAACTACGTCTGTTTTAATACTAATTTATGTTATGAATTGTAATAATATACGTTTGTGGGAAATATATACAATTTCACAGACACACTCGAAGGCGAAGCAAGAGATACGTCATGAGAATGTGTTCGTTAAAGCCGAAGGAGTTTTATCAAAAGAGAATTCACAATCACCAAATTACTGTGGTTGAGGCTTTGACCTTTACTTTTAAAAAGTATGTGCACAAGTGTGGGAAATATAAAAAGACCGAGCGCGTAGCGCAAGGCCAATACAATTATCAAACGAAAAAGCGCCAGGTAAATATATTATCGAGCGCGACGCGAGAGCAATCAGTCGCGCGCCCTCGGCGCGTACAAACCCGCGAGCTAAGCAAGCCGTGCGCGAAGAGATTGTGCTCGCGGAGCAAGCAGATTATTATTTCAAATTCATAGTCCAAATGCCACCAGTTTTTGAAAATTACCTATTAAATTATAGTTTATTACAAATATAATATTTTACAATATTTCAGGGTACTGTCAGAATATGGTTACCGCCTTTGATATTTGGATTTTTTTCGGTAGTCGTAGCAGGAATGTGTTTTATTTTGCCGGAAACTACGAATTCAGAATTACCAGAGACGATTGAAGATGGAGAAAACTTTGGGAAGTGAGTAAAAAGATTCCATGAAAACTTTCATAAAGTTACGTCTGTTGAAAAATAAATATAAAAATTCACCTCGGAAACATGCACATGTACAATGTACATGAAAGGATCCGGAGAATAAGGGTACAATTGCCAAATTTTGGAAATTTGTTTTATAGGCATTGTGTGTTGTATTTTCCGTTAATGTTAGACAGTTTTAAGTATCTGTTGAAAATGCCAGGGTTTCGGAACCTATGCCTCTTCACCGGGATCCTTAATGTATTATCATCAACTCGACGTGACTATTTGTACCGCTAGCAAGAGGAATGATTTGGGCATCAAAATGATGGTGTTATGAAATTATATTGTATTGAATGTTATTGATTGCTATATAACCTCCTATTCTAAACTGACAAGCCTGGCCACAGATTTATAGTGCCGTCCAGTTCCAAGAAGCGTAGCTATGTTTTGACTAAAAATTTAATATAATTTGTGGGTGAAAATAAAGAAATCAACTCAATTCACTTCTACAGTTTTTTTGGAAAAGGTTTTTCGCATGCGAGTAAAATATTGAATTCTATTACTCCCAACCCTGACTATGATAAAAAATAGGGATAAGTGAGATTAAGAAGAATACTTTGAATTTTATTTTTTTTTAAATGTTCGATAATAACATGTCTTATTGGGCCCACTATCCGGATGGAAAAGGGCAGTATTTATTCAACATACTAATGTAGGATAATTTTTATTAAATAATCATCCGAGGCGAGTCACGTTTCGGTTGACCGAGTTGTCAAATTTTGTATTTACTTTATTCAAAATTTATCAAGAAATATGTTAAAAAACAAATCTTTCACTAGCTAATCATCAATAATCCTAAAAGTTTTCGGGGTTCGTCCGGGATATGCTAGAGATTGTTTGTATTGAGACAAGATGACCAAAAAATCGTGAGAGTGGGTTCCCTTAATGTAAGAAGAGTTGATTACTTCAGAAGAAGTCATGCAATTAATTTTGAAAAGCTGGAAAATTTAAGACGAAAGATAGTAAGTTTAAAATGAAAGACGAATGTGCTCAAAATTGCAGACGTCAATACTGCTGAACAAACTAAAAAGATACCTAAGTCCAATCTGACTCAAACTGAGAAAATCGAGAAAAACTTATTGTCCAAAGAACTTTAATATCGAACGAAATTTTGGATGATAAAGATACGCTATTTGGGTAAAAATAATGTGGTTTTTCATATTTTGCAATAAAAAATTTATTTTTTAAACAATTTTTTGTAGAAAATGTACTTGAGATGTTTTACTAGTCGCGGAAAGTCTAAAATACCAGGCAAAAAGAACACAAAGACACTTGCGGACGATGCGTTTGTCGACGAGCTCGATCGCAGCTTAAAATACAACATCAAAACATACGTGAGAGACACAAAGTTCCTTAGGTTCTTTTCCATGTGTATGCTGATGACGTATTGCAAACATGCAACTGTTTAATTGATCGGAATATTATTAAAAATCTCAACTTTGACATGATTTTTTCGCCTTTCGTGGTATGTAATACTTTTCGATATTTGCGTGAGAGGTGATTTTTAGCGAAAGAGACTTTTCTCACTCGCTTCGCTCGTGCGAAACACGTCTTATTCGCTTAATAATCACCTCTCGCACATGTATCGAAATGTACTATTAGTGTAATGAAAGCTGATGAGCCAGTATTCAAGTTTTTTGATTGTGCGCATGGGACAAACTTCACATTAACGCATCTTAACATCTTATATTTGCAATTTTGTTACAGCGTTCACCTGGCAACGGGAAATTATATCCAACTCACTACTTAAGTCATAAGATCTCGCCTATCGAGCAGAGATATACTGGTCATGAGTTAATAGTATTAGCTATTGTTTATGCTTTAGAGAAACTACGCGTTTATCTTTTGGATGTGCCCTTTAAAATTGTAATTGATTTTAAGGTGTAACTCCAGTAACGTGGAACTCCGGAATGAAGCATGCTAATGCTTTGAGTCGCTATCCGATCGTGACGATTGAAACTGATGATATACGGCAAGAGTCAAAAGTTCTCAACAGGGCGATCCATAAATTCAGGCGATTACTTGTTCTCTTAATGAAAGGCCAGATGGCGGGGTACGTGATGCGCAATGGTGTGCTTTATGAATGAACCTAACAATGGGAACGATTTACTAGTCATCTCTTGCTGTATGGAAGATGAAATAATTTCTTCAGCACATCAGACAGAATACTGTACCACCAAACGAACAGAATAAATAATCAAAGGACATTATTATATCGCCTTTTTGTCGGAAACGGTCAACAAGATTATCTCTAAATGTGTTTCCTGTTTGGTTGCTAATCGCAAGACAGGGCGAAAGGAGGATCTTCTTAACACAATTGAGAAGACAGATTGCAACTCATTACGTGGTTCATCTGGGACCACTTGATTCGACAAGTAAAAAGTACAACCACATTTTCGAAAAAAAACTCAACTTTCTGTCGAAGTATCGGAATGACTCCTTTCAGCTTAGACACTGAGTTTATGTATCCGGCTAGCTGGCTCAATAAGAAATATTAATACTAAACATTTAATGAATAAATTAAAAATCAAAATACAGTTCTTAATCTCGCTTATCACTATGAGAGTTAGGACGAAGGGACAAATATATTTACTCGAATGCGAAATAACTTATCCAACAAAATTTGTAGAAGCGAATTGTGTTGATTTCTTTATTTACACTAGTAAATGATATTAAATTTCCTGCCGGAACATAATTACGCCGCTCGCCACCACCACTTACCTATCGTCAAGCCTGCCAGCTTAAAACTTTAAGTTATATAGCAAACAATAACATTCGATTCAATATCATTTCATAACACCATCATTTTGATTTTCTAATGGGCACGGTCTGAATAAATTAGTGGGTTTAATAAATATACATCCATTGTTCAACCTAGTAGAGGTAAGGTACTTAAGGGTCATTCACAAAATATGTGATACATCTTTCACGAATTTCTGACCCTCCCCCCTGCATGATACTTTTTCCATTTGTCTCAACATGGACACTAATACTTCAGCAGACCCCCCCCCCTTCTCAACTTATCACGTTTTTTGTGAACAACCCCCCACTATTCGTACAATTAACGGGGTAAATAAGGCACCCACACTATACATTCATCATATCGTACAAATAGCCACGCCGTTAAAAAATTTGGTATAGATGTGATACTGCCTTGAGATTTAGATGCTCTATTATTTGAATAAAAAATATAACTATTAACAAAATTGAAAAAAATGAATTTCATCATTTTGATAATATGAATACATTATTTCTTGTATTTCAGGGAAAAGTCAACGGAATCTGCTTCATGCGATATTATTGGTGGGACATCTTTGTAGTTATTTGAATAAAAAAGATATCTTAAATAATTTAATGCATAATCTTCGAACTATTTTATTTTCATATTAAGATTAAAAGGTACAAGTAATACTCATCGTCGAATAATTGTTATAACGCACGCACGCACGCACGCACGCACGCACGCACGCACGCACGCACGCACGCACGCACGCACGCACGCACGCACGCACACACACACACACACACACATGTAAAGAGATATGTGAATTAAAACTATTTTCATAATTATTAGATTATAAACCCATCATCGAATCTTG
>NC_046660.1:121383637-121386115 GCF_010883055.1 Belonocnema kinseyi | reverse complement strand
TTAAAAATTTGTCATAAGGACAACCGCAGGATTTCGCCGGGATCGGGTGCTAATCTGAAAAATTGCACCCGCTCCCAGTGAAATCGCGGTAAAATTTCAGCCACAACCACGTCTCACGACCGTGAGATAGGTGGTTACAGTCTAAAGAGATGAACAATTAATAGTATGTAATTTTTTACACTAGCGCTGCCACCAATCTATACACCAGCCGTCTAATGAATTTCTATTTGCAGGTACACAACAGCCCTTAATTGAAAAATCACCATCAAAAAGTATAATGTCAGCATGGCTCAACTCCATTAGCACGACCATGAAATATGGAAATCAAATGTTCGACGCAGTGCAAAATTTGAGTTTTATTCAAGGAAAGTGATCGACTCAAAATTCAGATTCAGAATAGTGCTTATTAATATGCATTATTAATCTTCTGTGATGTTTAGATTAAACTAATTTCAAAGTTAGAATACAAGCAAGCATGGGTACTGAAGAGTTATATAAATACTGCCTAATACAAAGTAACATATTCTAGAACTGGCGAGAAACTGGTTATATTGTTAATAGTTAGAGTAATAGTCACCCCAGGAAAACGTTTAATGATTTTGTAACAGCCAAATAGTATTTTAAAGTCATATTTTTATGAAACAGAACTATAACACTAGTTGTAGTGTTTTGTTGGTCCCTAAAAGCTTGCAAAAAATGTTTTACACTTCAGTTTTTGAAACACATATTTAAATATCAAATTTAATTTCGCATCTATTCTTTTCGATGTGGAAAAAGTTTTAGCTGTTCTATTTTTTTAAATAAATAGAAAAAAACGTCTGTTCAGCAAACAAACACAAAATTTAATTTATTTTTTGTCTTCAACTCGCGCTCAGTCACTCGATTTTCGTAATTTTGTAATAACAAAGGTCTTTCCCACGCTTGAGGAGACGAGCGAATTTTGAGCAAGCTGAAAGTTGTAGCGAGAAAGTTGTTAAAAAAACAAACATTGAAATTTACAGTATTTTTTCAATATATACTTTAAAAATAGAAAAATTGGCAAAGACTTTCGCCCCCAACCCCGGATTTTTTTTAAAGATCTAAATAAGAAACATTTTTTCTAGTTCTCGCAGGGGCCAACAAAACAGAGAACTCGAATTCTATATCCGGTTAATGAATGTAGATAAAAAAATAAGCTGTTGAACTTATCTTAACATGAAATAGCATAGAGTTAAAAATTTGATAAAATTAAATTAGAAGCATTGCGGAATATTTATTTGATCCTAAATTTTTAACATTATAAAAAAAGTGCTTCTTATTTAGGGTTTCAAATTTTCAATTCAATATATACATGGCCTTAAGATGTTCCGTTTGCAATGTCGATAGTAGATATTATTTCAAATTTAAGGACGTTTATCACACGTGATAATTTTATATCAATTTATTATCTCTATACCAAATGTTGTGATTTAATTATAATAAAAAACATTAACAAATCTCAAAGTGCACCACTTTGTAGCTTTCCGATAGAGTAATAATTGTTTTAACATAATTAATGGATGTAAATATTCGTTTGATTGTAAATTATATGCCTGAGAATATATTAAATATTACAATTACATTTCATTGATCGAACCCTTATCATTTACGAAAAGCCGCACAGTGGTTGAAAATTGGATTTTGCGGACAAATCAGTCTAGAGGTCACAATTTTTATCAATCCTGAATGACATTTTGCAGGGACCCCACGAGGCCGATTTTTGATTTATTTTTTCTTAATTTCATGTAAACGACTAACGTATAACATTTTTTTCAGAAAAAAACATTATTTTAAACAAGAAAAAGTTCTTTGTGTTAACAGAATATGAAGCAAAATTGAACGCATTTGCAAATAAAGTACGTAAATAATTCATTAACTTAAAGAAGAACCTATATACTACAAACGAATTTTATAAACAATAACTCTTATGTGCTATTTTAGAGCGAAAAATTTGTTTCTTGCCTATAATTGCTAAAACTTATTACGAAAGTATCATATAGTGACAAAGTATTTACAAAAGTTGAGAAATGTTGCTGTTAGAAGCAAATTTGATTAATTATTATATATATATATATAAAGGGTTAAATAACAGGGCACGATAAAATCACAACGACAGGCCGGCGAAACCCTGTAGAGCGTACATTGATAACTGGAGAAATTATTCAGCTTCAATTTAAAAATAATCATGTATAATTTGGACGAAAATTATTGCTTGTACACTGATTTGTCTCCAAAAGAAAATTCTGAACCTCTGCGCACCGCCTAAACTTGGTCGGTGCAACTGCACTCATGGGTAGCCACCCAGTCCAATGGAATCACAATGAAGGACCGCAGAAACATTCGCGTGTTTTAAGGAAGCACACACACACACTCAAATATATATCTATATAATTTAAAAAAAGCTTAAGCAACCACCGCATGGTCCCACTGGGAGCAACTTTCATCTATGAAAATTACGCT
>NC_046660.1:121376837-121383537 GCF_010883055.1 Belonocnema kinseyi | reverse complement strand
TTTCAAATATCTCGAAAAATAGGCACTCTATGAAAACATGTAATGAACCAAAATTTAATCACTCTGAGGAGCACATACGTGAGTCCCCTTGCCACTCACGATTCGAGGTACTCAGCGAATCATCTTTTAATTAAAGTAAGTGCTAAAAATGATTACCTTCGGCTTCAATGCACTTATAAATCCGTAATTCAAATAAATTTACACAACGGAGAAGTGTATCTTCTTGAATTTCAGCACATGCACTTGTGATGTGGTCTATCTGATAGACTCCATCATGTTCTCACGTGTTGTTGGACAACCGTCATGTTGAAACCACATGTTCTGCCGTATTTCTGAACTCAAGCCTTCAAGCAATATTGGTAGTTCATTTTCCAAAATGTTTTGATATTTTTTAACCAGTGTCTCCAGAACGTGGTGTTTTTCGGCCCCCACCACTCTTCCGTCTGGGAGCAACACATTCAAACATAGCGTGTCCTTGAGTCGGCTCTGTTACAAGTTGCGTAGGCCAGCCTCCTGTAGAGCCGAAAATGCACCCACGCCCCGGACTTCACGATTCGTTTTCGGTGGCTAATTCGGTATTTGGAGGAGTTTTAAAGTAAACTGAATTTTGCAGGGTGTCAAGAGAATGAAAGTTCAGGCAATTTTGCTAATTAAAAATTCTAAAGATTTTTTAAAGAATTTTTTAAGGTTTCATGAAAATGAAAATTATTCTTTTAGGTTTCTACGAATAATTAATATAATTTTTTATTTTGAAACATTGATTTAAAAAAATTCCAATACATTGTAAATGATGTTTAAAATGGCCAATAAAGAATCTGAAGATTTTAAGCAATATCTTTCATTTTGCAGAATTTCAAAGAAAATCAGGAAAATTTAAATTGTTCATAATGATTAGAAGTCTTAGAAGGTCCGACAAGATTAGAAACAGCATTTTTTCAAGATTGATAGGAAAATTTGTAATGACTTTTAATTTTTTAAAAACGCAGTTTATGCGAATATTAAAAAAGGATTTTAAACATGTGAATGGATTTTCTAAAATTTAAAAGAGGACTGTAAAAGATTTTAAAGCAAAATGTTTCAATTTGGTAAGATTATAATAAATAGACCAAAATCGAGTAAATGCTAGAAATATTAAGAAGAATTGAAGAGATTGAAATCGAATTTTAAACTTAAATTCTGTTAGAAAATTAGATTTTTAAAGAATTCAAAACATAAGCTTTAGAAACTTTACAGGAATTCCGAAATATTTCAAGGAGGTAAGACTATTTTTCTTATAATTCCTGGGAAAAATTTAGAAGATTATAACTCAATTTTTTCACATTTTGAATTAAGGAACATTATTCTTATTAGGCCTTCTTGTGCAATTTCGTTACACAATTTATTAATTATATTTTTCTTTAAAAATCTACTATCAAATTTGAGAAAGTTTAAGAGATATTCAGAAATTTTGAAAGAATTCAAATAAAATTAAATATTCTAAAGATTTTACAAGAATTTTGTGAGTTTTCACGAAAATGAGAAAAATTATTTTAGGTTCCTAGAAATAATTAAAATAATTTTTTATTTCGAAAAATTAATTTTAGGAGATTATTTTAAAGCATTTCAAAACCTTCAAACATACGTCAAAAATTGTCAAAGTATCTGAAAAATTTTAAAGGTAATATTTTTTTTAATTTTGCAAAATAAAAAAAAATCGGGAAAAATTTTAATAATTCTTAAACATTAGGAGACCAGACAAGATTAGAAAAAAAATTATTTTCCTGAGTAACGTGTGAAACTTTTAAATAATTTTTTATTTTCTAAAATGTGCTATAAAAGAAAATTAAAGAAGATTTTTAAACACATCAAACAATTTCCTAAGATTTCGAAAAAGAGTGTAAAAGGTTTCAAAATCAACATTTTTTAATTGTTAATTGCAATGTTCACGAAACGTTTGGCAAACAATTCGTAGTTTTTTATACGAGTGAAACCCGAAGTAGCTCCTTTTATCAAAATGAATCATCGTCAAAGCATAAAATCTATTATTTTTTAATTCGATAACAATACAAATTTTTTAAAAGTGCAAATAATCAAATAAATTCAATAAATATTGAGTAGAATTGATGAGAAAAAAAGAATTTAAAGTTCAGAGGAGTTTTAGAAACGTAGGATAAACTGATTTAAAAAACTGGAAACCCGAAAAATTCTTGTAGAAGAATAAAAAAGATGCGCCTGGAAATTGTGTACAATTATCAGTCTGTAAAATTAAAATTCGAATGATTTTTTTTCAAATTACTTTCAGCACATTCCTTCTCAAGCAGGATCTCCGATTTTAATCACAAGAGTTTCAATTATTTCAAATCAGAATAAGTAATTACATAAATTTTGAAAAAACAAAAAAGATAACTTGGAATAAGTTCAATGAGATTCAAAAAAAGTTTATTTTAATCACACAGAAAATTTGTTGAATTATTTCTAAAAATATAGAAACATTAAAAATTGTAGTATTTGAATACCCTTAACATTTCAGACTCTTATATAAAATTTTGATAAGATATAATAGATATGTATGTAAAATGAAAAAATAATAATAAAAGTCGATAAACGAAGGACTTTTATATAATGAAAGATAATGAAAGAAACTCCTTGGGGAAAATGTAAATAATTGTTTTGCAATGAATTCTAACAGAAAATTGAAAAAAGATTACAAAACATTTTTTACTATTTCCTAAAATGTCTAAAAAGTACATAAAATATTTTTAAGCAAAATGTTGTAATTTTTGCATGCTACTTAACTTTAGAAAAACTAAGGAACATAATTCTTTCAAATTTGAGTAAGTTTTAGAGATATTCAGAATTTTTGAAACGATTCGAAAATAATGAAAACTTGTAAAGATATTCAAAGGAATAATTAACATAATTTTTTATTTCCAACAAGTAATTTGAAAAGATTATTTTTAAACATTTCAAAAGATTGCAAAAGATTTCTAATATTCTTAAAACATCTGAAAAACTTTCAAGGCATCTTTTTTAATTTTGCAGAATTAAAAAGAAATCACGAAAAATTTTAATAATTTTTAAAGATTAGAGATTGAAAGGTCTGACAAGGTTAGAAAAACAGAATTATTTTTCTAATAATTGTGTGAAAGTTTTTAATAGTTTAAAAAAAATATATATATACTTTTAAAAAAATTCAAGCAGATTTTTTAACACATCAAACGATTTCCTAAAATTTAAAAGAAGAGTGTAGAAGATTTTAAAGAAAATGCATGAAATTGATAAGATTAAAAAGTTAAAAAAAGTAAATAATCAAGTGAATTCAGGAAATATTTAGTAGACTTGATGAGATTCAAAAAAATTTAAACTTTAGAAGAGTTTTAGAAACGCAAGATAAACTTTAAGAACTTTAAAAGAATCTCAAAAGGTTTCAGGAGAATAAACATAGTTTCTTAAAATGTTTGGAAAAATTTAGAAGATTATAAAGAAATTTTTTTCTACATTTTAAATGATTTTTTAAATTTTTGTTAAAAACTCGAGAGAGTTACCAATGTCTTGAAGAATTCAAAACGTTTTAAATAGATAATAGATTTACATAATATTTTTTAAAATCCTATAAAATAATAATAAAATTTCTTTAAAAACTCCTAGGATTTTTTCTGACACATCTGATATATTCGAAAATCTTTTTTTAATTTTCTTAAGAATTTTATAATAATTATTTACATATAAATTTACAAACAAATTGATAATACTTATTTTATTGTATATGAAATCTTTACAAAATCTTCAATGTCTTAAAATACTTACCTGAAAATTACAAAATTTAGCTTTTATAATTTTATTTTAATTGTAAAATAATTGTAATTGGAAATTCATTGTAAATATTTGTAAAATAAATGCAATAAAATTTATTTTATGAAGAAATGCCTCATGATTATAAAAAGAGAAAGAAATTGTTAAGGTAAGTCTTTGTAGAATTTTAATAACTGATGAACATATTTTTTCGATTATTTTTCCTTGATTCTGGCCGAGGGTCAAACATGGTACAAAAAACCGTCGTGAAATTTCAAATAAGAACTGTACTCTCTATACATTAATTTTTTAAATTAAAAATAATAATACTTTTGTAAATATTGCAAAAATTTATTTGAACATGATACCGATTGATTTTGTTGAAAAAATTCCTGTAAATAGTTGGTGTTTTTTAAATTTTACGATATTTGTGTACCATGTTTAACCTTAGGGAATAGATTTCAAAAATAAAATTATAAAAATATCTCCATTAGTTCGTAAAATACTATGAAGAATCGCCTTTAAAGTTATAGTTTAAATTGAAGAAATAGATATTTCACTTATCGTTTTTCAGCATATGATTTTTCACTAAACGTAAAACAGATTAAAAATACACTTAAAAAATTAAAATAAGAAAGTTCAGAAATTCGTGCAGTTTTCTGTTCAGAAAATCCCACACATTTTTAAATGTAATTCCTTTCCATAGCACATTCAAAGGAAAATTTTACAAAACATTTTTTCAAATGATTAGTCTTTTGAATGAGGTCAGGTTAATAACTTTTTGGTTTTTTCTCAAAAATCCTCAAAATTGTGATTATAGCTTAAAATAGCATGAAAAGAGATGTATCAAAAAAGAACCTAGATAACTTTAGATTTTTTTATTTTATTGGATTTAAAAAAATATTAGAAACATTCGACTCTTTTTAAAAGATGTTTAGGTCATTTACAAGTTTGGAAGATATCAACGAATAATTGAGAAATTTTGAGAAATTTTTTCAAGTTTTTAAATATTTTTAATACGCTTAAAGCAAAATAAAATTTTAAAAAATCTTTTTAACTTACTACATGTTTCGGAATGCACTTAAAGCTTCTAAAGTTTATTTTTTTGAAATTTTTGAAAATCTACATTTCTGAAAAATTTAATTTAAAAATTAGATTTGAATCTCATCCATTCTTCTAAATACTTCTTGAATTTACTGGTTGATTTACGTTTTTTAAAACTTTTGAATCTCATCAAATCGAAACATTTTACGATAAAATCTTCTACACTTTTCATTTAAATTTTAGGAAATCGTTTGATGTGATTCGAAATCTTTTTGAAATTTTTTTAAAGTACATTTTTGTAAATAAAAATTGTTCAAATTGTTCCCGATTTTTTTGCAAGTTTTACTTATTTTTTAATCGTTTCAAAATTTCGGAATATCTCGTAAACTTACTAAAAGACTTACTAAAGGACCGATCAGTTTGTTGGCAATTATTCCACACCATACGTTGACAGTCCATGGACGCTGGTGTACGACTTCACAAAGCCACTGCGGATTTGCAATACTCCAGTAGTGCATGTTGTGTCGATTATCTATTCCATGGTTCGTAAAAGACGACTCGTCAGAGAATAATACATAACGAAAAAAGTTGGGATTTCGATGTATTTGTTCACATGCCCACTGATGCCTACTGATGCAGCTAATACACCGATTTCATTCTTTTCTCCAGTGACTGTTGTTGCACGGGTCTTTTTTTAGGTTAAACACTTCCATCTGTAGTAAATTTGGTAATAGTTCGATAAAATGAAGCACGTCCCACAATTCTATTTGGAAAACCCTGATCATAGCGATTGACAGCATTATCAAAATTTATTCCAGCTTCTCCATATACCAGAACCATTTCAATTTCTTCTCGTACGGTTAGAGACTCCATTGTAAAGTAGTATTCGGAATAATCTTTGATCTAACTAAAATGAGTTTTGTCTAGTGTTGCCGCCGAGCGAGGCCTCGATGTTTTCAAGACGAGAAGAGCCTTACATGCTGCCTTGAATTGATCGTCTTGTGTCTTCCTTGGAAATTCCGAGGCCTCGAAATACGAGGCCTTACCTTAGGCTTGTCTGGTCGCCTCGAGTTTACACTGCCAGATGTGGGAATACCACCAGCATTAAATGAAAATACCGTAGTCTGAGGCTCCACTCGCCCTGACTCTTCTCACCGTTTAACAAAAATCCCGTAATCTGAGACGCCAGCCTCACCGGCCCTTCTCAGCAGAGGTTTCTTCTCTGTAAGCTGGACGAATATACGTATCCAATTTTTGTTAAATTTTTGAAGTAACGATATTGTAAATATAATATTCGGAACCTGCAAGTTTTCACGATTCCCGGGATATATAATGTGACTAAAAAACTTGAAAAATTGAATACGCTTAAGTATGAAGCAGACCTAATCCATCTCAAATCAAACAGCTTCTAGTTTCTTGCTTGAAACACAGAATTCTCGAGATCCAAATAATAAGATCCCCAAAATGACTGTTAATTTCGTTAATTAGACATTTCCAACAAAAATAAAAAAATTAAGACCATTTTAGAAATTTTGAAATTTTTTGAAAAATGTTAGAAATTGTTGTTCAAGTTTCTTATAGATGGGTAAAAGACTTGAAAATTACCCAAATAATACTTTCGATTTTTATAAAAATTAGAAAAGTTAAATACTTTTCAAAATTTTGAAAATTTTCAAAAAATAGAAAAGATTATTTTTTTAAAGATCCAAAAATTGCATTCAAAATTTTGACTAGATACCAAATATATTTCCAAACTATTCTAGCCGAATTTTTCGATTAGCCTACAATTTCAAAAAAGAGCTTTTTAAAAATTAAAAAATTGTTTTTTCAAAATTTTTAAATTGGTGTCAATGTTTCTTTTATATGGGTAAAAGACTTGCAAATT
>NC_046660.1:121366776-121376737 GCF_010883055.1 Belonocnema kinseyi | reverse complement strand
GAGCTTTTTAAAAATTAAAAAATTGTTTTTTCAAAATTTTTAAATTGGTGTCAATGTTTCTTTTATATGGGTAAAAGACTTGCAAATTATCTAAACAAAATTGTTGATTTTTATGAAAATTAGAAAAGTTACATACTTTTCGAAAAATTAAAAATTTTCAAAAAATAGAAAAGATTATTTTTTTCATAGATCCAAAAATTGCAATCAAATTTTTCACGACATAAATATATTTCAAAACTATTCCAGCCGAATTTTTCGATTAGCCCACAATTTAATAAATGAGATAATTTTCAAAATTAGATTTTTTTCAATTTTAAAATTTTGTGTCAAAGTTTCTTATACATGGATAAAAGACTTCAAAATTTTCTAAATAAAATTTTTGATTTTTATGAAATTTAGAAAAGTTACATACTTTTCAAAAATTAAAAAAAATTTTTAAATAGAAAAAATTATTTTTTTCATGATCCAAAAATTTTCACGTGCTATGTTAACGATTAGAAAACATTGTAATAGGTTAGAAAGTGATTCAGCTGAATCTCTTTTGTGTTTGAACTCTTGGATTACATACAGTTTGGGTAAAAAAATACAAGAGAGGCTTCATCTTGAAAATGACATGGATGAAAATAATGCAACCATTGGAGAGTGACATTTTCATTACAAGTATAAAGACATGTATGTATGTATGTATGTATGTATGTATGTATGTATGTATGTATGTATGTATGTATGTATGTATGTATGTATGTATGTATGTATGTATGTATGTATGTATGTATGTATGTATGAATGTATGTATGTATGTGCAATGCATTGCATGTTCTGTGCGTGGTGTTTCAAATGTTGAGTAAAATCAGAAGTGTTTAAGAACGCTAGAACTTCGAAATATAAGATACTAATAACGTCTTTTTCTCATAAATATTAGTCAATGTCTGTTTTTATGTAATCGTAATCCTGATGAAATAAATAACCTTTCTGAATGCTTGACCACTTTAAATAAAAATATGATTTATTATTCACCTTTATTCACGTTAATTTATTTTTTAAATATCTTTTTAATGATTATTTATCTCCTGTTTCTTAGGTCACATACAGTTTTGCGAAAAAATTATAAAAATGAAGTTTTAGAAAAAATGATTAAAAATCTTAGTTAAAAAAAGATTTTAGAAAAATGTTTGAAAAAAAGTTTGAAAAATTTTTTTTTTTTTAAAGTTAAAAAATAAATTTTTTTTAAATGTTTAGAAAATTTTTTTGAAAAAGTATTAAAAAAAATTTTTGAAAAAAAGGTTTAAAAAACTTGTTGAGAAAAAATTTTTGTTGCAAAAAAATAGGTTGAAACAAAAATTTTATGAAAAAAATTATAGGAAACAAATTTATTTACAAAGAATTACGTAAAAAAATTGTATGAAAAAAAATGTTGGAAAAAATTTGTGTGGAAGAAAAATTTTGGAAAAAAATTTTTTAAATAATTTCTTTTTAACTTGAACAAAATTTTCAAGTATTTGAAAAAAAATTAATAATTAGTTTTAATTGTTACTAATTTTAAGTTTTTATTGAAAATGATTTCTTAAATATTTAAATAAAGTATTATCTATTGGTCCAACATCGGGATTGGTGTGATTACTTGCATCCACAACCATTCTATGAGTACTTTAATTTATTCCTCTATCCCAGGTCGTTGAAAAATATCCACATCTTCCGGAGGGCACTTAAGCCCCCAAGACAAGGCCAAAGCAAGACCTCGCTTTTCAAGGCCTTGACTTGTCAAGGCCTTGAAATTTGGCCGCCTTGTTTTGCCTCGAAACGCAAGATCTCGCGCTATCATTCCTTGCGTTCCTTGACTACTTCCTTGCCATCCTTCGTCTTGAACGGCAACACTAGTTTTGTCTTAAATGCATATTTTATAATTTACTGTATTTAAAGAAAGAAAAAAGTGAACACTTTTTTAATGTTTCGATAGCCTCCGCTGATCTCCATTTACAATAATGCCAGAGGTAAAATTTTGGAATATTCAGGAAACACTGTCAATGTAAACGTATTACTTAATAATTACTTCTCAAGAACGGATATACGTTTTGACATGTTTGTCAAAATAATATATTCCAAAGAGATCCGAAGCTCCATTGCCCTAATTTGTAATCGACTTCAAAAAGAAGGAGGTTCTACCTATGTTCGTCGCGATGTATTTTTTTGTGTACGAGTTTTTATGGCACTCGTTTAATGATTCTGTAGTGATTTGAAAAATTCTTTTTTTTTGTGGTTAGTTATGTTACGATCAAAATGGTGTATTTTTTATTGTTAATGTATTGCAGAATCGTGAGCGTACATTCTCATTAACAGTAAAATGAAGCAAAATTGAATTCCGTCAAAACAGCGCTATCTATCGCGAAACGAGAAAAATGTTTTAGACAAATCGTACGCACTTTCATTCAAAGAATCCGAATATGCAATAAAAAAATAGGGATTCCCATTCAAGATTTCGAACTTGCCCTCACCCCTACCACTCCAAGAAGTGAGTAAAACGAGCGCGAAATTCGAAATGTGTAGTTTATGAGAAACAAAAGAAGGATCATATTTTATTAGAATATGCATAAGAAGAATATAAAGAAACAAAAAAATTAATATATTCTTTTAACATATGTACAGTATATATGTATAGTATATGAGAATGAATGAAATTTATGAAAATATTCCTGAGTGAGAGGAATTAAATGAAGGGAAAGAATTATGGTGGGACTATTAATTCGTTTAAAAGGTAACAATTAAAAAAAATTCTTTTTGGATGAAGTTCATCTTAGGCGGTAGAATATCAACTTTCTTGAGGACTAATTCTGCTTTTTTATTTAAAATTCATTTTTTCGGTTAATAATTTAAATATGAGGTTGCCAATTCCTTTAAAAAATCCAAATATTTGGTTGAAATTTCATGTATTTTGTGAAATATCTTTGTCTCTGCGGAAAATTAATCTCTTCAGCCAAAAAATAAGTTTTCATATGAAGATTCATTTGCATCAACGAAAATTCATGTTTAAAACTAAAAATCGAACTCGCGTTAATAAAAAAAACACAAGAATCCAACGAACAAATTTAGACCACAACAAACAAACATACAAAAAATCTGATTGTAATATGAAAAATAAAAATAAAAATTCGGACCAAAATAAAAAAAAAAGGAAAGAAATATAAGAAGGCAGCCAACCACATCCTCTTCCTTCACTTTTTCTTTCTTTCGTCTTTTTGATTTTTATTATCTTCAAATTACTATAAAATAACATTCAAAATAAGAATGAAACAATAAATAAAATTACATTACCAACCTTTCGGTACTTGTACAGTACCTTTATCAAGGCAAAAAAATTATAATAGGTAGAAATTGACAGCACCAATGAACAGGTGCTCTCTCTTTGATACCTGAGAATTGAATGAGGTTCAGGAGGTCAATCTATTGTAATCACAATGTAAATATCTGTCACAATTACATCAGAAATAGAGAAAGTAAAAGAAAAACAAAATTCGGGAAACAGCCTCGTTAAATTTAATTAATCATAATAGTATAATGGCAAGAACACTCTTATGACAGCATCCCAAACGGACATCACTTTTGTGTTTCTCTATCCTAGTATTAATAAGTCTGCCAGTCTGTCCCATGAAATTCATATTACAGATCCTACAATTGATCTTATGGACAACGCCACCCTTTTCAAAATTATCCAAAGGATCTTTGCAAAAGTTTATCACTGAATCCATTTCAAATGGTATACAGTTCTTGCAAGATGTTATGGTTTGAGAAAAATTCACAAAGATGGCTATCCCTTAAGAATAGTTATTTCGACCATTAGTAATCCCAGAAAATGTTTATAACAGAATTTCAATTTGATTCTCGAATACTCTATCACAACTTCTAAACATAATGTAAAAAATAGCTGGGGATTTTCAAAAAAGTATTATTCAAAAAATCGTTCCGGATGACCATGTAATGATTTCTCTGGATGTTATTGCAATGTTTCCGAGTATACCCCTTGAATTAGTTATACAGAATTTTAGATAGATGGGATAATATAAAAACTCGTACTCGATTATGTCAAAAAGATTTTATGGAAGTGATCGTTTTTATTATGGACTCAAATTATTTTAAATTTAATGGATATTTTTGTAGACAGAGGTCTGGTACTCCCATTAGACCGTGGGCTCACAACGTGAATGGGAGCGTGATACGAATAAGGCCAATTTTCACAAGAGATGTTCGTCTGATTATGAGGAACGTAAAAATAGGTGCCTGGCAGGTGTAGTGGATGCGTTCACCTGTGGCGACCTGTCAAAGGTGCGATTTTTTGGCAGTTAACTTACGTGACTCGGATAAGGTTCAAAATTGGTGTACATGTAGGGGCTGACATTAGAAATAGCACCTTCGCATTGCCAGGCACTTACCTGGATGCAAAAGTGTTGCCAGGCGACTTCGAAGTCGCCGGACATTCAGGTGAAATTTCTTGAAATTGATTTTACAAGAAAAAGTTTGAAACAAAAGTTGGTCCACTCCCAGAGATGCATATTTTCATTGGTATATAATTTTTTGATAAAATTGATATATTTGGAGAAAACATCGATTAAAGAAATACCATAACAATAAAAAGCCCTTTTCATTGACAACAAGTGATTTTTTCGAAAATTATTAAGAGACAAAAGGTACTCTATTACAGGTATACTCCAAGACGAATGAAAAGTATTCGTTCAAAATGTTAATATTTACCAAGTTATTCGCATTTTTCCTTCTTTTTCCCATTTTTTCAATCACCTGCTGCATCTTTAGCAATTTCAAAGAAGGTGTGCTCAAAATTAGTACACGAATAAAGTAAGTCTTCTGCAATGAATTAGCGTCAGCCACTTCTTATTAAAACAATAACTTATTCTGCCATAAATAATCATAATCAGTGTCACGTTCTCAGCTTCTGATTATCGTAGAAAGTTGTAATAAAGATGAATATGATTATAAAAATTAAACAATAAAATCGCTTTACTTTAAAATACCCATTATTTATTATTGCTAAAGTTTATGTTTTGTCGCGGACATACGTTCGACCTTTATTACCGTGACGAATGTCAAGTTTGCCAGACCCAGCGTGGGTCATTGGCGTAGGCATTACGATTGCATTTTTAATGCTATAGAACTGCTTTAAAAATGCAGCACGAAGAATTTGTAATGCCTACGGCAATGACTCACGCTGGGTCTGGGAAACTTGACATTCGTCACGGTAATAAAGATCGAACGTATCTCGACGACAAAACATGAACTTTAACAATAATAAATAATGGGTATATTAAAGTAAAGCGATTTTGTTGTTTAATTTTTATAATCATATTCATCTTTATTACAACTCTCTACGATAATCAGAAGCTGAGAACTTGACACTGATTATGATTATTTATAGCAAAATAAGTTATTGTTTTAATTGAAAGTGGCTGACGCCAATTCATTGCACAAGACTTACTTTATTCGTGTACTAATTTTGAGCACACCTTCTTTTAAATTGCTAAAGATACAGCAGGTGATTAAAAAAATGAGAAAAAGAAGGAAAAATGCGAATAACTTGGTAAATATTTACATTTTGAACAAATACTTCTTATTCGTCTTGGAGTATACCTGTAATAGAGTACCTTTTGTCT
The DNA here is from genome assembly GCF_010883055.1 of Belonocnema kinseyi. Taxonomy (NCBI): domain Eukaryota; kingdom Metazoa; phylum Arthropoda; class Insecta; order Hymenoptera; family Cynipidae; genus Belonocnema; species Belonocnema kinseyi. The sequence goes on along the minus strand of NC_046660.1, from coordinate 121,371,080 downwards.
CTTAATAATTTTCGAAAAAATCACTTGTCAATAAAAAGAGCTTTTTATTGTTATGGTATTTCTTTAATCGATGTTTTCTCCAAATATATCGATTTTATCATGAAATGATATACCAATGAAAATATGCATCTCTGGGAGTGTACCAACTTTTCTTTCAAACTTTTCCCTGTAAAATCAATTTAAAGAAATTTCACCTGAATGTCCGGCGATTTTGAAGCCGCCTGGCAACACTTTTGCATCCAGGTAAGTGCCTGGCAATGCGCAGGTGCTATTTCTAACGTCAGCACCTACATGTACACCAATTTTCACCCTTATCCGAGTCACGTGATTTAACTGCCAAAAATTCGCACCTTGGACAGGTCGCCACAGGTGAACGCATCCACTCACACCTACCATGCACCCATTTTTACGTTCCTCATAATCAGACGAACATCTCATGTGAAAATTGGTCTTATCCGTATCACGCTCCCATTTACTTTGTGAGCCCACGGTCTACATAGGTTCGGTCATTTCTCCGATTTTAGCAGAAATAGTGATCGGAGATTTGGAGGATTTTGCTTTCGGGAAATTGGATTTGTTTTGCCTTTTTATTTTCGGTTTGTCCACGATACCTTATTATGTGTTCCTGTAGCAAAGTTGCAGGTGGTCATTGATACTTTTAACAATTTCCTTTTCAAAACAAAACTACAGTAATTAAAAACTTAGTTGACAGAAATTTAGTTTGTCATAAGAAACTCAAATAAGAAATTTTATTAAAAATTTTTTTTATGCTGAAAATACAAAAAATGTAAAAAAGTGCTTTTTCTAAACTCGTCAAACTATTCTCATAATATGAGATAGCCCAGGAAATAGCTAATAAAATGCAAAATAAAGTATTATTTTAAATTAAAAACTTCATTCTATGTTTCTGAAGTATAAATTTACTGTTATTTAGATATATTTAGTTTTTGCAGTAGTCACAAACACTTTTGTAACCAATTTCCCCCGCGCAGCCACAGTGATATAAAAACCACAGGTATCTCATATTATGAGAACCACACCGTGCAACTATGCACTTACTATGTCTGACCTGTACAATGAAAAACTTAAACACTATCGACATTTTCCTACTTAGTTATTCAATTCCCATCACTCCAGACAAACTTTACTACTAAATACATATTTAATGAATAATAAATAGGGTTTAAATAATTCCCTTCCAAGAACTCGACCACCATCGATTTCACAAAAAGTTCGCCTATAATCTTTAAAAGCCTAATGAAAAATGGACTATACCACGAAATTACTCTTTCTTCAAGGGCTACAAGTTAGTGATAGAACCAACAGAGTGGGTCTTTTAGTTTAGCTGATAAGAGTGTTCTTGACAGATATACAAAGCAATTTTTTGATGTTGACCATGAGTTTGACTGGGACGATGTTCAAATTTTGCATAGTGAAAGTAATGAGAGAAAGAGATAATTAATGGAAATGCTTTTTGTGAAAAAACAAAAAAAGTTATCTATTAATTCAAAAACCGATTTGGATGAGTTGAACAATAGTTATGCTAATATGACTAATTACATTTAACGTTGTTGTTTTATGAATTTTGTTTTCCTTTTACTTTCTCTATTTCTGATGTAATTGTGACAGATATTTGTATTGTGTTAACAACAGATTGGCCTACTGACCCTCATTCGAATCTCAAGTATCAAAGAGAGAGCACCTGTTCGTGGGTGCTGTCAATTTCTACCTATCAAAATTGTCTTGCCTTGATAAGGATATTGTACGAGTACCGAAACGTAGGTAATGCAATTTTATTTTTTTTTATTCTTATTTTGAATGTTATTTTATAGTAATTTGATGATAGTGAAAATAAAAACGACGAAAGTAAGAAAAAGATCAGGAACGGGATGTGGTTGGCTGCCTTCTCATTTTTCTTTCCTCTTTTTATTTTGGTCCAACATTTTTTTTATTTAAAAAATTTTTTAATTTAAAAAAAATATTTCACATAATTTGTCATGTAAAAATATTTCGATTACAATATCCCTATGCTTTTTAAATTGTAATAGAACTAATAAAATTACTGCAATATTCGTATGAATTTTATTTCATATGATTATGTATGCATAATGCATGTTTATTTTATTTAATTCATTTTATGTAAGAAGAGTAATAAATGTATAAAAATAATAATATGAATTAATTCTTATTATATTTCACCCACATCTTCTGCAAATCATTTCTATATCGTAAAATTTTTAAATCAATGAATACTTCTCAATGCCATAGAACAGTTAAAATAGGAGTAACATACATTTTTAACCTAGAAGAAGTTATTATCGAAATATGTTTATGTGACAAATTACGTGACACTTGCATTTCAATGGGTTTTGTGGTAGTTTTCTGAATTGCGTCTCTGCCACTGGAATTACAGACAGCCACCCATAGGTTAGAGTGAGTTTTGAATGAGAAATCAACTTTTGTAATCGGTCACGCAATTTTTTTCTCAGACCCATTCAGTAACAATTATGAATCAGTATTAATCAAGAGAGGAACGAAAGCTCCGATAGAAAATTATTGATTTAAAAAAAAAAAAAATTTTTTTATTTTGTTGAGCATTTTTTTTAGATATTTGCATCACACTACTTTAGAATGTAAAAAATTTATTTATATATTTTACACATCAAAAACTGAAGTTTTTCTTTTAATTTACATTTATAAAAAATCATTTATCACTGAAACAGAAAAATGAAGATGTTACAATCTGCAGGTTATATAACACATGGACTTCCTGCAGCCATTAGCATGTGTACTGAATAAGTTGAATGTCACTGGAGCTTAATTGAATGTAAATTTTATAATTCCTGTACAGGATAATATATTAAAACCATTGTAAAAAGAGAATTACAGCTAAATAATTATTAATTATTTGAAATTTCAATCTACATATTTCACTCAGTTGAACTCAACCTGGAGTAACCTACAATTGGCAGATTCATGCTTGTTGAATATTGCTATGTGCGTATCGTATTTTTATTATTGGGTGTGATCTTTTAAAAACTCCATTTCATAATGAATCTCAATCCATTCACATGCACATTAATGAATCGTAGAACACTTATAGGAATTATTTCAGGTTTGTCAGTCTCATTTGACTCTATATTTACACAGCATTTTTTACGAATGTGGAATGGCAGATTTAAAGTACCCCGCACATGTGGCCGATTAAAAATGTGTCCAACCGATTACATTTTCAGTATTTCAATCTGCAAATGACAGATACGCAATTCAAACCGACTTGTTTTATGTTGGTTCTTTTTTCTTGAGGACATCAATAACAAATTTACATAACTTTTCTACATAAAACAATAATCTTCATTAAAGAATATTGAAGTACTAAAAAAAATTGTTTTCAATCAAAATTGGAATATTTCGAATTTCAGTTCTAAAAATGAATTTTCGATAAGGCAAACAAATTTTCATGTGAAAACTTATTTTTCCGCCGAAGAGATTAATTCTGCACACCAAGAAACAAAGCTTTTACACAAATTACATGAAATTTCAACCAAATATTTGAATTGCTAAAGAAATTCACAATCTACTATAAACCGAACCTAAAATAAATGTGCATCGAAAAATTGGCCGTCCTGGCCGAAGATATGATAAACGTAGATTTGGTGCGGGCTTACAGTTACCCGCCATAAATATAGATGGCGCGTCCGGCGAAAAAAGTCACTTACCCCTCTACCCACCAAAACCCGTCGATAGCACCAATCGATATAATTTGCCAACAGCCACCACGAGGCACACCGAATCTAGCTGAGCTTGGACAAGAACCTTTTAAATTGAACGTAAATTGCCAATTAAAACATTTTCAAATTTATAAATTTGCAAAACATGGTTATTTTGATAAATACCAAAGATAAAAGTTCATGAGTAATTTTTTTTACGGTTTCATATATTTTCCACTAATTCTAGAAGTATTTCTTATAATTTACATTCTTTTATAAGTTATAATTTGTGTTACTCAGCAATATTAAATTTGCATTCAAACTGATAAAACTGTTATTGCAATCTCTATATATAGTTCTTTAATATTATTTATTTTTCTTTTTGTGGTCTGCAATTTGTATGGATTTTTAATACTATTCGTCTAATCGAGTTCTCAGATTTAAGCCAGATTACGTTTCGCATTAGCAAACAAAATTAGGTGAACACCATTTCCCTGGCACATTCATAAAAAATATCTTGTTCCATAAAATATATTTTAAAATAAACTTTAAACAATCATCATTGATGTAGCTTACTCAAAGTATTTACTTAAA